>NW_026280433.1:0-27500 GCF_023373465.1 Oncorhynchus keta
TAGTATTTAGTCTACAGGCTGTCGTTACGTCATCACCTACAGAGACACTATTAGTATTTAGTCTACAGGCTGTCGTTACGTCATCACCTACAGAGACACTATTAGTATTTAGTCTACAGGCTGTCGTTACGTCGTCATTACATGTTTTTCTTCCTCTATTTATGATTCTGTCTGTCAGGAAAAGTGTAATTTATTAATAATAATAATAATAATAATAATAAATAATAATAATAATAATAATAATAATAATAATAATAATTAATAATAATAATAATATAATAATAATAATAATAATAATAATAATAATAATAATAATAATAATAATAATAATAATAATAATAATAATAATAATAATAATAATAATAATAATAATAATAATAATAAATAATAATAATAATAAGTGTAATTAATATGAATGTATTTATTGTTTGTGTTTGTCGTCAGGTGTTTGAGAGCTCCACCGGGGCGAAACCCAAACGTTCCATCGTGTTGCTAGGCAACGCCGGCATGGGCAAAAGCACGCTCATCAAGAAGCTCTGCGTTGATTGGTCCGACGGCCTCCTGCCTCAGTTTGACTTTGTGTTCTTACTGGACGGTAAGGCTCTGACCCGCCCCCCTGAGCCGACCTACAGCCTTCGGTCCCTCCTCCTACACCTCTCCTGCCCCCACCCGCGGGATGTCTTCAGTCAGGTCCTCTCTGTCCCTGAGCGTGTGCTGGTGATATTCGATGGCTTCGAGGTGGTGCGTGACTTGGAGGGGCTGCTTCAGTCTCCAGCGGATGACAGTGAAGGGGAGAACTACAGCGTTAGACAGCTGTTCTCAGGTCTGCTCCAGAGGAAGCTGCTACCAGGCTGCTCTCTGCTCCTCTCTGCCCGACCACGAGGCACCGTCAGTGGGCTGCTGAGACGGGCTGACAGCCTCCTGGAACTCTCTGGTTTCTCCCCTCCGGACATCGAGAGATACCTGGGACAATACTTCTCTGGACAGTCCCTAGAGGCCCCAACCTCAGTCCCAGACTCAATCCCAGTCCCAACCTCAGTCTCAGTCCCAGCCTCAGTCCCAGTCCCAACCTCCGACTCAGTCCCAGTCCCAACCTCAGTCCTTGCACCAGTCCCAACCTCAGTCCTTGCACCAGTCCCAACCTCAGTCCCAGTCCCAGTCCTAGCCCCAGTCCCAGTCCAAGTCCTAGCCCCAGTCCCGGCCCCAGTCCCAGTCCCAGTCCCAGTCCCAGTCCTAGCCCTCACCAGGCTCCACAGCCAGCCATTCCTTCTGTCTGTGTGTTGGAACCCAGCTCTGTGTCA
The DNA here is from genome assembly GCF_023373465.1 of Oncorhynchus keta. Lineage (NCBI taxonomy): Eukaryota > Metazoa > Chordata > Actinopteri > Salmoniformes > Salmonidae > Oncorhynchus > Oncorhynchus keta. The sequence continues at coordinate 1,302 of NW_026280433.1, forward strand.
CCTGGTCTGTCTGCTTATAGAACACTGGGATGTTTCGGAGCCACTCCCCTCCACGCTGACTGGACTGTGTTACAGGGTGTTGCTACTAAAGATGAGACGACACACCCTGAAACACACACGCGGTCAAACCCTACCCCAAACTCCAACCCAGGCACACACTCACACCCTTAAACACAGTCAAAACCACATCCTTAAACACACACACTGTCAAACCCTACCTCAAACTCAAACCCAGGCACACACTCACACCCTTAAACACAGTCAAAAACACGTCCTTAAACACAAACGTAACTGGACTCGAGCGCACATCCGCACTCGCTCTCACACTCAATCCCAAATTCAATTAGAAGACGAGAAGAGGAGGATAGAGAAGAGGGAGGAGGAAGAGAGGGAGGAGAGGGAGAAAGAGAGAGAGGAGAAGAGGGAGGAGGAAGAGAGAGAGAGGGAGGAGGGAGAGAAAGAGAGAGAGGAGAAGAGGGAGGAGGGAGAGGAAGAGAGAGAGGAGAAAAGGGAGGAGGAAGAGAGAGAGCGTGAGGAGGGAGAGAAAGAGAGAGAGGAGATGAGGGAGGAGGAAGAGAGAGAGAAAGAGAGTGAGGAAGAGAGAGAGGAAGAGAACAGGTGTGTTCTGTCAGAGTTGAGCGGTCTGGCTTGGCAGGGCGTTAAAGGTCATTCATCTCTCCTGACTCTGGACAAGCTGCGGTTGTTTGGCCTGAGGACTGGACTGGTCCATTCTCACTGGCTGAGGGGGGAGCAGGACAGAGATGGTGACAACATCCTGTCCTGGGCCCACCCTTTCCTGCAAAGCTTCCTGGGCGGGGCCCACCTGTCCGTCTCCAGCTGTGTGTCTGACCGCGCTCTGCTGGCCCAGATACTACCACAGGTAGAATGACTGTTTTCTATTGAAACTCTGTCCGTCCATATGTCCCTCTGTAGACTATGACCTGAACCAGCACCTCCTTCTAGCTCGGACTCTGCTGATTATTGAGGGAAATGGTTACTTTCTATGTCTGTGATATGCGGTTGTCCCTCACCGGCTTCCTGAAGATGAATGAACTGACAGGAAGTGGCTCTGGATAAGAGTGTCTGCCAAATGACTAACGTGTCAATGTACTCCTGTTCTACTCTACTCTGTTCTACTCTACTCTGTTCTACTCTATTCTACTCTACTCTGTTCTACTCTGTTCTACTCTACTCTGTTCTACTCTACTCTGTTCTACTCTACTCTGTTCTACTCTACTCTGTTCTACTCTACTCTACTCTCCTCTACTCTGTTCTACTCTACTCTATTCTACTCGTCTCTACTCTACTCTACTCTACTCTACTCTACTCTACTCTGCTCTACTCTACTCTACTCTACTCTACTCTGTTCTACTCTACTCTGTTCTACTACTCTATTCTACTCTGTTCTACTCCTATGTTCTACTCTACTCTGTTCTACTGTTCTATTCTACCTCCTCTACTCTGTTCTACTCTACCTGTTCTCTATTCTACTCTGTTCTATTCTACTCTGTTCTACTCTACTGTTCTACTCTCTACTCTACTCTACTCTACTGTTCTACTCTACTCTACTCTGTTCTAGCCCAGGGGAGGCGACGGCCTCAGGGAGAGTGTCTGGACCTTGCTATTCTGTTCTACTCTGTCGGGATACTCTGTTCTCTACTCTATTCTACTCGGAACAATGCGGAACTACTCTGACTCTACTCTGTTCTACTCTATTCTGCGGAACTCTGTTCTATCTACTCTTTCTACACTATTCTATACCAGCGCCATGAAAGTGGTGTTCTACTCTACTCTGTTCTATTCTATTCGCTGTGATATCACACCTGGAGAACCTTCACCATGGCGACCTGAGCCCCGCTCGGCTCCTGGAGGCGTGTCACTGCGTTTACGAGACAGGCGACGTCCGCTTGGTCAGGCACCTGGTACGGAACCTTCCCGAGGTTCTGTCGTTCCAAGGGGTTCCGCTGTGCCCCGCCGACGCCTTCGTCGTGTGGAACCTTTTGGACCAGTGTAGAACGCTGAGGAGGAGGTTCTGTCTGGGGCTGGAGGACACAGGACTGAGGATGACAGGATTGAAATTCTACTCGTGTCTATGGGTCTCAGTCTACAACATAGGAGGAGGTTCTCACTCTACAGGTCAGGGACTGGCACGATTGTTACACAATGCGGAATAGACCTGCCACCCTACCAGCGCCATGAAAGTGGTTACAGTGTATATCACACCTGGAGCACATGGCTACCTGAGATCTGTCCTGGAGGCGTGTCACTGCGTACAGGCGATCTGGTCAGGCACCTGGTACAGATCTGTTACATCCGCTATACGAGCGTGTGGAAGACCAGTGTATGAGGAGATCTGTTGGGGCTGGAGGACACAGTGAGGATATGAAATCTAGAACAGTACTGTTACACACAGATCTGTACTGGTACTGTTACAGTATAGAACTGCTACAGTATATATCTAGAACAGTATAGATATGTTACAGTATAGATCTAGAACAGTATATATCTAGAACAGTATAGATCTGTTACAGTATAGATCTAGAACAGTATAGATCTGTTACAGTATAGATCTGTTACATTATATATCTAGAACAGTATAGACCTGTTACAGTATAGATATGTTACAGTATATATCTAGAGCAGTATAGATATGTTACAGTATAGAACTGTTACAGTATATAACTGTTACAGTATAGATATGTTACAGTATAGATATGTTACAGTAGAGATTTAAAACAGTATAGATCTAAAACAATATAGATCTAGAACAGTATATATCTGGAACAGTATATATCTGTTACAATATAGATCTAGAACAGTATAGATCTGATGTTCTCACTCTACTGTGTGTAGAACTTTGTCATGCACATTTAGTTTTCTGATCTGTGTGTTTTGAACATGACTCTAGCGTGTGTGTGTGTGTGTGTGTGTCCCAGGGCGTGTATCGCTGACACCATCACTCTGTGGGAGGAGCTAGAGCGGAGTGGGGAGGAGGAGCTTCTGGAAGCGACTGTGTCCAAGTTGACCCTTAACCCTTTCAGAGCCACACAGGTGTCCCACATCCAACACCTGTCCACACTGGTCAACATACACACAAGCAGGAGACTGTCTGAGAGGTATAGCAATACAGCACACACACACACACACACACACACACACACACACACACACACACACACACACACACACACACACACACACACACACACACACACACACACACACACACACACACACACACACACACACACCATCTACAATACAATACAGTAGACAGTAACCTGCCCAGCTCTGGTTACAGCCATCTACAATACATACATACACACATATATATATATATATATATATATGCATACATACATACACAATACATACATATATATACATACATACATACTGGTATGTTCAAAGCCGTTGTGATGTGTCCGTCATCATTTCAGCCAATCAGATGGTGTCCTGGGGGAGGGTCTACCGGCAGTCAGAGATCTTCACAAGCTGGAGTTTGAGTGAGTATCGTTATTCAAACACTATCACTAGGTAATAAGTCAATACACTTTGATTTGACTAGGTAATAAGTCAATACACGTTGATTTGACTAGGTAATAAGTCAATACACTTTAATTTGACTAGGTAATAAGTCAATACACGTTGATTTGACTAGGTAATAAGTCAATACACTTTAATTTGACTAGGTAATAAGTCAATACACGTTGATTTGACTAGGTAATAAGTCAATACACTTTAATTTGACTAGGTAATAAGTCAATACACGTTGATTTGACTAGGTAATAAGTCAATACACTTTAATTTGACTAGGTAATAAGTCAATACACGTTGATTTGACTAGGTAATAAGTCAATACACTTTAATTTGACTAGGTAATAAGTCAATACACTTTGATTTGACTAGGTAATAAGTCAATACACGTTGATTTGACTAGGTAATAAGTCAATACACGTTGATTTGACTAGGTAATAAGTCAATACACTTTGATTTGACTAGGTAATAAGTCAATACACTTTGATTTGACTAGGTAATAAGTCAATACACTTTGATTTGACTAGGTAATAAGTCAATACACGTTGATTTGACTAGGTAATAAGTCAATGCACTTTAATTTCACTAGGTAATAAGTCAATACACTTTGATTTGACTAGGTAATAAGTCAATACACTTTGATTTGACTAGGTAATAAGTCAATACACTTTGATTTGACTAGGTAATAAGTCAAGAGTTACCACTCTGACTAGGTAATAAGTCAAGAGTTACCACTCTGACTAGGTAATCAAATCAAATCAAAATCAAATCAAATTTATTTATATAGCCCTTCGTACATCAGCTGATATCTCAAAGTGCTGTACAGAAACCCAGCCTAAAACCCCAAACAGCAAACAATGCAGGTGTAAAAGCACGGTGGCTAGGAAAAACTCCCTAGAAAGGCCAAAACCTAGGAAGAAACCTAGAGAGGAACCGGGCTATGTGGGGTGGCCAGTCCTCTTCTGGCTGTGCCGGGTAGAGATTATAACAGAACATGACCAAGATGTTCAAATGTTCATAAATGACCAGCATGGTCGAATAATAATAAGGCAGAACAGTTGAAACTGGAGCAGCAGCACAGTCAGGTGGACTGGGGACAGCAAGGAGCCTTCATGTCAGGTAGTCCTGGGGCACGGTCCTAGGGCTCAGGTCAGTTGAAACTGGAGCAGGAGCATGGCCAGGTGGACTGGGGACAGCAAGGAGTCCTCATGTCAGGTAGTCCTGGGACATGGTCCTAGGGCTCAGGTCCTCCGAGAGAGAGAAAGAAAGAGAGAAGGAGAGAATTAGAGAACGCACACTTAGATTCACACAGGACACCGAATAGGACAGGAGAAGTACTCCAGATATAACAAACTGACCCTAGCCCCCCGACACATAAACTACTGCAGCATAAATACTGGAGGCTGAGACAGGAGGGGTCAGGAGACACTGTGGCCCCATCCGAGGACACCCCGGACAGGGCCAAACAGGAAGGATATAACCCCACCCACTTTGCCAAAGCACATCCCCCACACCACTAGAGGGATATCTTCAACCACCAACTTACCATCCTAAGACAAGGCCGAGTATAAGCCAAGAGTTACCACTGGTTTGACTAGGTAATAAGCCAAGAGTTACCACTCTGACTAGGTATTAAGTCAAGAGTTACCACTGGTTTGACTAGGTAATAAGTCAAGAGTTACCACTCTGACTAGGTAATAAGCCAAGAGTTACCACTCTGACTAGGTAATAAGCCAAGAGTTACCACTGGTTTGACTAGGTAATAAGTCAAGAGTTACCACTCTGACTAGGTAATAAGCCAAGAGTTACCACTGGTTTGACTAGGTAATAAGTCAAGAGTTACCACTCTGACAAGGTAATAAGCCAAGAGTTACCACTGGTTTGACTAGGTAATAAGCCAAGAGTTACCACTGGTTTGACTAGGTAATAAGTCAAGAGTTACCACTCTGACTAGGTAATAAGTCAAGAGTTACCACTGGTTTGACTAGGTAATAAGTCAATACACTTTAATTTGACTAGGTAATAAATAAGTCAATACACTTTGATTTGACTAGGTAATAAGTCAATACACGTTGATTTGACTAGGTAATAAGTCAATACACTTTGATTTGACTAGGTAATAAGTCAATACACTTTGATTTGACTAGGTAATAAGTCAATACACGTTGATTTGACTAGGTAATAAGTCAATACACTTTGATTTGACTAGGTAATAAGTCAATACACGTTGATTTGACTAGGTAATAAGTCAATACACTTTGATTTGACTAGGTAATAAGTCAATACACTTTGATTTGACTAGGTAATAAGTCAATACACTTTGATTTGACTAGGTAATAAGTCAATACACTTTGATTTGACTAGGTAATAAGTCAATACACTTTGATTTGACTAGGTAATAAGTCAATACACTTTGATTTGACTAGGTAATAAGTCAATACACTTTGATTTGACTAGGTAATAAGTCAATACACTTTGATTTGACGAGGTAATAAGTCAAAACACTTTAATTTGACTAGGTAATAAGTCAAGAGTTACCACTCTGACTAGGTAATAAGTCAAGAGTTACCACTCTGACTAGGTAATAAGCCAAGAGTTACCACTGGTTTGACTAGGTAATAAGCCAAGAGTTACCACTCTGACTAGACTAGGTATTAAGTCAAGAGTTACCACTGGTTTGACTAGGTAATAAGTCAAGAGTTACCACTCTGACTAGGTAATAAGCCAAGAGTTACCACTCTGACTAGGTAATAAGCCAAGAGTTACCACTGGTTTGACTAGGTAATAAGTCAAGAGTTACCACTCTGACTAGGTAATAAGCCAAGAGTTACCACTGGTTTGACTAGGTAATAAGTCAAGAGTTACCACTCTGACAAGGTAATAAGCCAAGAGTTACCACTGGTTTGACTAGGTAATAAGCCAAGAGTTACCACTGGTTTGACTAGGTAATAAGTCAAGAGTTACCACTCTGACTAGGTAATAAGTCAAGAGTTACCACTGGTTTGACTAGGTAATAAGTCAATACACTTTAATTTGACTAGGTAATAAATAAGTCAATACACTTTGATTTGACTAGGTAATAAGTCAATACACGTTGATTTGACTAGGTAATAAGTCAATACACTTTGATTTGACTAGGTAATAAGTCAATACACTTTGATTTGACTAGGTAATAAGTCAATACACGTTGATTTGACTAGGTAATAAGTCAATACACTTTGATTTGACTAGGTAATAAGTCAATACACTTTGATTTGACTAGGTAATAAGTCAATACACGTTGATTTGACTAGGTAATAAGTCAATACACTTTAATTTGACTAGGTAATAAGTCAATACACTTTGATTTGACTAGGTAATAAGTCAATACACTTTGATTTGACTAGGTAATAAGTCAATACACTTTGATTTGACTAGGTAATAAGTCAATACACTTTGATTTGACTAGGTAATAAGTCAATACACGTTGATTTGACTAGGTAATAAGTCAATACACTTTAATTTGACTAGGTAATAAGTCAAGAGTTACCACTCTGACTAGTTAATAAGTCAAGAGTTACCACTCTGACTAGGTAATAAGCCAAGAGTTACCACTGGTTTGACTAGGTAATAAGCCAAGAGTTACCACTCTGACTAGGTATTAAGTCAAGAGTTACCACTGGTTTGACTAGGTAATAAGTCAAGAGTTACCACTCTGACTAGGTAATAAGCCAAGAGTTACCACTCTGACTAGGTAATAAGCCAAGAGTTACCACTGGTTTGACTAGGTAATAAGTCAAGAGTTACCACTCTGACTAGGTAATAAGCCAAGAGTTACCACTCTGACTAGGTAATAAGCCAAGAGTTACCACTGGTTTGACTAGGTAATAAGTCAAGAGTTACCACTCTGACTAGGTAATAAGCCAAGAGTTATCACTGGTTTGACTAGGTAATAAGCCAAGAGTTACCACTGGTTTGACTAGGTAATAAGTCAAGAGTTACCACTCTGACTAGGTAATAAGTCAAGAGTTACCACTGGTTTGACTAGGTAATAAGTCAAGAGTTACCACTCTGACTAGGTAATAAGCCAAGAGTTACCACTGGTTTGACTAGGTAATAAGTCAAGAGTTACCACTCTGACTAGGTAATAAGCCAATAGTTACCACTCTGACTATGTAATAAGTCAAGAGTTACCACTGGTTTGACTAGGTAATAAATCAAGAGTTACAACTCTGACTAGGTAATAAGTCAAGAGTTACCACTGGTTTGACTAGGTAATAAATCAAGAGTTACCACTCTGACTAGGTAATAAGTCAAGAGTTACCACTGGTTTGACTAGGTAATAAGTCAAGAGTTACCAGTCTGACTAGGTAATAAGTCAAGAGTTACCACTCTGACTAGGTAATAAGTCAAGAGTTACCACTCTGACTAGGTATTAAGTCAAGACTTACCACTCTGACTCGGTAATAAGTCAAGAGTTACCACTGGTTTGACTAGGTAATAAGTCAAGAGTTACCACTCTGACTAGGTATTAAGTCAAGAGTTACCACTGGTTTGACTAGGTATTAAGTCAAGAGTTACCACTGGTTTGACTAGGTAATAAGTCAAGAGTTACCACTCTGACTAGGTAATAAGCCAAGAGTTACCACTCTGACTAGGTAATAAGCCAAGAGTTACCACTCTGACTGGGTATTAAGTCAAGAGTTACCACTGGTTTGACTAGGTAATAAGTCAAGAATTACCACTCTGACTAGGTATTAAGTCAAGAGTTACAACTGGTTTGACTAGGTAATAAGTCAAGAGTTACCACTCTGACTAGGTAATAAGTCAAGAGTTACCACTGGTTTGACTAGGTAATAAGTCAAGAGTTACCACTCTGACTAGGTAATAAGCCAAGAGTTACCACTCTGACTAGGTAATAAGCCAAGAGTTACCACTGGTTTGACTAGGTAATAAGTCAAGAGTTACCACTCTGACGAGGTAATAAGCCAAGAGTTACCACTCTGACTAGGTAATAAGCCAAGAGTTACCACTGGTTTGACTAGGTAATAAGTCAAGAGTTACCACTCTGACTAGGTAATAAGCCAAGAGTTATCACTGGTTTGACTAGGTAATAAGCCAAGAGTTACCACTGGTTTGACTACGTAATAAGTCAAGAGTTACCACTCTGACTAGGTAATAAGTCAAGAGTTACCACTGGTTTGACTAGGTAATAAGTCAAGAGTTACCACTCTGACTAGGTAATAAGCCAAGAGTTACCACTGGTTTGACTAGGTAATAAGTCAAGAGTTACCACTCTGACTAGGTAATAAGCCAATAGTTACCACTCTGACTATGTAATAAGTCAAGAGTTACCACTGGTTTGACTAGGTAATAAATCAAGAGTTACAACTCTGACTAGGTAATAAGTCAAGAGTTACCACTGGTTTGACTAGGTAATAAATCAAGAGTTACCACTCTGACTAGGTAATAAGTCAAGAGTTACCACTGGTTTGACTAGGTAATAAGTCAAGAGTTACCAGTCTGACTAGGTAATAAGTCAAGAGTTACCACTCTGACTAGGTATTAAGTCAAGAGTTACCACTGGTTTGACTAGGTAATAAGTCAAGAGTTACCACTCTGACTAGGTAATAAGCCAAGAGTTACCACTCTGACTAGGTAATAAGCCAAGAGTTACCACTGGTTTGACTAGGTAATAAGTCAAGAGTTACCACTCTGACTAGGTAATAAGCCAAGAGTTACCACTCTGACTAGGTAATAAGCCAAGAGTTACCACTGGTTTGACTAGGTAATAAGTCAAGAGTTACCACTCTGACTAGGTAATAAGCCAAGAGTTATCACTGGTTTGACTAGGTAATAAGCCAAGAGTTACCACTGGTTTGACTAGGTAATAAGTCAAGAGTTACCACTCTGACTAGGTAATAAGTCAAGAGTTACCACTGGTTTGACTAGGTAATAAGTCAAGAGTTACCACTCTGACTAGGTAATAAGCCAAGAGTTACCACTGGTTTGACTAGGTAATAAGTCAAGAGTTACCACTCTGACTAGGTAATAAGCCAATAGTTACCACTCTGACTATGTAATAAGTCAAGAGTTACCACTGGTTTGACTAGGTAATAAATCAAGAGTTACAACTCTGACTAGGTAATAAGTCAAGAGTTACCACTGGTTTGACTAGGTAATAAATCAAGAGTTACCACTCTGACTAGGTAATAAGTCAAGAGTTACCACTCTGACTAGGTAATAAGTCAAGAGTTACCACTCTGACTAGGTATTAAGTCAAGACTTACCACTCTGACTCGGTAATAAGTCAAGAGTTACCACTGGTTTGACTAGGTAATAAGTCAAGAGTTACCACTCTGACTAGGTATTAAGTCAAGAGTTACCACTGGTTTGACTAGGTATTAAGTCAAGAGTTACCACTGGTTTGACTAGGTAATAAGTCAAGAGTTACCACTCTGACTAGGTAATAAGCCAAGAGTTACCACTCTGACTAGGTAATAAGCCAAGAGTTACCACTCTGACTGGGTATTAAGTCAAGAGTTACCACTGGTTTGACTAGGTAATAAGTCAAGAATTACCACTCTGACTAGGTATTAAGTCAAGAGTTACAACTGGTTTGACTAGGTAATAAGTCAAGAGTTACCACTCTGACTAGGTAATAAGTCAAGAGTTACCACTGGTTTGACTAGGTAATAAGTCAAGAGTTACCACTCTGACTAGGTAATAAGCCAAGAGTTACCACTCTGACTAGGTAATAAGCCAAGAGTTACCACTGGTTTGACTAGGTAATAAGTCAAGAGTTACCACTCTGACTAGGTAATAAGCCAAGAGTTACCACTCTGACTAGGTAATAAGCCAAGAGTTACCACTGGTTTGACTAGGTAATAAGTCAAGAGTTACCACTCTGACTAGGTAATAAGCCAAGAGTTATCACTGGTTTGACTAGGTAATAAGCCAAGAGTTACCACTGGTTTGACTAGGTAATAAGTCAAGAGTTACCACTCTGACTAGGTAATAAGTCAAGAGTTACCACTGGTTTGACTAGGTAATAAGTCAAGAGTTACCACTCTGACTAGGTAATAAGCCAAGAGTTACCACTGGTTTGACTAGGTAATAAGTCAAGAGATACCACTCTGACTAGGTAATAAGCCAATAGTTACCACTCTGACTATGTAATAAGTCAAGAGTTACCACTGGTTTGACTAGGTAATAAATCAAGAGTTACAACTCTGACTAGGTAATAAGTCAAGAGTTACCACTGGTTTGACTAGGTAATAAATCAAGAGTTACCACTCTGACTAGGTAATAAGTCAAGAGTTACCAGTCTGACTAGGTAATAAGTCAAGAGTTACCACTCTGACTAGGTAATAAGTCAAGAGTTACCACTCTGACTAGGTAATAAGCCAAGAGTTACCACTGGTTTGACTAGGTAATAAGTCAAGAGTTACCACTCTGACTAGGTAATAAGCCAAGAGTTACCACTCTGACTAGGTAATAAGCCAAGAGTTACCACTGGTTTGACTAGGTAATAAGTCAAGAGTTACCACTCTGACTAGGTAATAAGCCAAGAGTTATCACTGGTTTGACTAGGTAATAAGCCAAGAGTTACCACTGGTTTGACTAGGTAATAAGTCAAGAGTTACCACTCTGACTAGGTAATAAGTCAAGAGTTACCACTGGTTTGACTAGGTAATAAGTCAAGAGTTACCACTCTGACTAGGTAATAAGCCAACAGTTACCACTGGTTTGACTAGGTAATAAGTCAAGAGTTACCACTCTGACTAGGTAATAAGCCAATAGTTACCACTCTGACTATGTAATAAGTCAAGAGTTACCACTGGTTTGACTAGGTAATAAATCAAGAGTTACAACTCTGACTAGGTAATAAGTCAAGAGTTACCACTGGTTTGACTAGGTAATAAATCAAGAGTTACCACTCTGACTAGGTAATAAGTCAAGAGTTACCACTGGTTTGACTAGGTAATAAGTCAAGAGTTACCAGTCTGACTAGGTAATAAGTCAAGAGTTACCACTCTGACTAGGTAATAAGTCAAGAGTTACCACTCTGACTAGGTATTAAGTCAAGACTTACCACTCTGACTCGGTAATAAGTCAAGAGTTACCACTGGTTTGACTAGGTAATAAGTCAAGAGTTACCACTCTGACTAGGTATTAAGTCAAGAGTTACCACTGGTTTGACTAGGTAATAAGTCAAGAGTTACCACTCTGACTAGGTAATAAGCCAAGAGTTACCACTCTGACTAGGTAATAAGCCAAGAGTTACCACTCTGACTAGGTATTAAGTCAAGAGTTACCACTGGTTTGACTAGGTAATAAGTCAAGAATTACCACTCTGACTAGGTATTAAGTCAAGAGTTACAACTGGTTTGACTAGGTAATAAGTCAAGAGTTACCACTCTGACTAGGTAATAAGTCAAGAGTTACCACTCTGACTAGGTAATAAGTCAAGAGTTACCACTGGTTTGACTAGGTAATAAGTCAAGAGTTACCACTCTGACTAGGTAATAAGCCAATAGTTACCACTGGTTTGACTAGGTGATAAATCAAGAGTTACCACTGGTTTGACTAGGTAATAAGTCAAGAGTTACCACTGGTTTGACTAGGTAATAAGTCAAGAGTTACCACTCTGACTAGGTAATAAGTCAAGAGTTACCACTCTGACTAGGTAATAAGTCAAGAGTTAGCACTCTGACTAGGTAATAAGCCAAGCGTTACCACTCTGACTAGGTAATAAGTCAAGAGTTACCACTCTGACTAGGTAATAAGTCAAGAGTTACCACTCTGACTAGGTAATAAGTCAAGAGTTACCACACTGACTAGGCAATAAGTCAAGAGTTACCACTCTGACTAGGTAATAAGTCAAGAGTTACCACTGGTTTGACTAGGTAATAAGTCAAGAGTTACCACTCTGACTAGGTAATAAGTCAAGAGTTACCACTCTGACTAGGTAATAAGCCAAGAGTTACCACTCTGACTAGGTATTAAGTCAAGAGTTACCACTGGTTTGACTAGGTAATAAGTCAAGAGTTACCACTCTGACTAGGTAATAAGCCAAGAGTTACGACTCTGACTAGGTAATAAGTCAAGAGTTACCACCGGTTTGACTAGGTAATAAGTCAAGAGTTACCACTCTGACTAGGTAATAAGTCAAGAGTTACAACTCTGACTAGGGAATAAGTCAAGAGTTACCACTGGTTTGACTTGGTAATAAGTCAAGAGTTACCACTCTGACTGGGTAATAAGTCAAGAGTTACCACTGATTTGACTAGGTAATAAGTCAAGAGTTACCACTCTGACTAGGTAATAAGTCAAGAATTACCACTCTGACTAGGTAATAAGTTAAGAGTTACCACTGGTTTGACTAGGTAATAAGTCAAGAGTTACCACTGGTTTGACTAGGTAATAAGTCAAGAGTTACCACTGGTTTGACTAGGTAATAAGTCAAGAGTTACCACTCTGACTACGTAATAAGTCAAGAGTTACCACTCGGTCTAGGTAATAAGTCAAGAGTTACCACTGGTTTGACTAGGTAATAAGTCAAGAGTTACCACTCTGACTACGTAATAAGTCAAGAGTTACCACTCGGTCTAGGTAATAAGTCAAGAGTTACCACTGGTTTGACTAGGTAATAAGTCAAGAGTTACCACTCTGACTAGGTAATAAGCCAAGAGTTACCACTCTGACTAGGTAATAAGTCAAGAGTTACCACTGGTTTGACTAGGTAATAAGTCAAGAGTTACCACTCTGACTAGGTAATAAGTCAAGAGTTACCAATCTGACTAGGTAATAAGTCAAGAGTTACCATTCTGACTAGGTAATAAGTCAAGAGTTACCACTCTTACTAGGTAATAAGAAAAGAGTTACCACTCTGACTAGGTAATAAGTCAAGAGTTACCACTCTGACTAGGCAATAAGTCAAGAGTTACCACTCTGACAAGGTAATAAGTCAAGAGTTACCACTCTGACTAGGTAATAAGTCAAGAGTTACCACTTGTTTGACTAGGTAATAAGTCAAGAGTTACCACTCTGACTAGGTAATAAGCCAAGAGTTACCACTCTGACTAGGTAATAAGTCAAGAGTTACCACTCTGACTAGGCACAAGTCAAGAGTTACCACTCTGACTAGGTAATAAGTCAAGAGTTACCACTCTGACAAGGTAATAAGTCAAGAGTTACCACTCTGACTAGGTAATAAGTCAAGAGTTACCACTCTGACTAGGTAATAAGTCAAGAGTTACCACTCTGACTAGGTAATAAGTCAAGAGTTACCACTCTGACTAGGTAATAAGCCAAGAGTTACCACTCTGACTAGGTAATAAGTCAAGAGTTACCACTCTGACTAGGCAATAAGTCAAGAGTTACCACTCTGACTAGGTAATAAGTCAAGAGTTACCACTCTGACAAGGTAATAAGTCAAGAGTTACCACTCTGACTAGGTAATAAGTCAAGAGTTACCACTGGTTTGACTAGGTAATAAGTCAAGAGTTACCACTCTGACTAGGTAATAAGTCAAGAGTTACCACTGACTAGGTAATAAGTCAAGAGTTACCACTCTGACTAGGTATTAAGTCAAGAGTTACCACTGGTTTGACTAGGTAATAAGTCAAGAGTTACCACTCTGACTAGGTAATAAGTCAAGAGTTACAACTGGTTTGACTAGGTAATAAGTCAAGAGTTACCACTCTGACTAGGTAATAAGTCAAGAGTTACCACTCTGACTAGGTAATCAATCAAGAGTTACCACTGGTTTGACTAGGTAATAAGTCAAGAGTTACCACTGGTTTGACTAGGTAATAAGTCAAGAGTTACCACTCTGACTAGGTAATAAGTCAAGAGTTACCACTCTGACTAGGTAATAAGTCAGAGTTAGCACTCTGACTAGGTAATAAGCCAAGCGTTACCACTCTGACTAGGTAATAAGTCAAGAGTTACCACTCTGACTAGGTAATAAGTCAAGAGTTACCACTCTGACTAGGTAATAAGTCAAGAGTTACCACACTGACTAGGCAATAAGTCAAGAGTTACCACTCTGACTAGGTAATAAGTCAAGAGTTACCACTGGTTTGACTAGGTAATAAGTCAAGAGTTACCACTCTGACTAGGTAATAAGTCAAGAGTTACCACTCTGACTAGGTAATAAGCCAAGAGTTACCACTCTGACTAGGTATTAAGTCAAGAGTTACCACCGGTTTGACTAGGTAATAAGTCAAGAGTTACCACTCTGACTAGGTAATAAGTCAAGAGTTACAACTCTGACTAGGGAATAAGTCAAGAGTTACCACTGGTTTGATTCTGGTAATAAGTCAAGAGTTACCACTCTGACTGGGTAATAAGTCAAGAGTTACCACTGGTTTGACTAGGTAATAAGTCAAGAGTTACCACTCTGACTAGGTAATAAGTCAAGAATTACCACTCTGACTAGGTAATAAGTTAAGAGTTACCACTGGTTTGACTAGGTAATAAGTCAAGAGTTACCACTGGTTTGACTAGGTAATAAGTCAAGAGTTACCACTGGTTTGACTAGGTAATAAGTCAAGAGTTACCACTCTGACTACGTAATAAGTCAAGAGTTACCACTGGGTCTAGGTAATAAGTCAAGAGTTACCACTGGTTTGACTAGGTAATAAGTCAAGAGTTACCACTCTGACTACGTAATAAGTCAAGAGTTACCACTCGGTCTAGGTAATAAGTCAAGAGTTACCACTGGTTTGACTAGGTAATAAGTCAAGAGTTACCACTCTGACTAGGTAATAAGCCAAGAGTTACCACTCTGACTAGGTAATAAGTCAAGAGTTACCACTGGTTTGACTAGGTAATAAGTCAAGAGTTACCACTCTGACTAGGTAATAAGTCAAGAGTTACCAATCTGACTAGGTAATAAGTCAAGAGTTACCATTCTGACTAGGTAATAAGTCAAGAGTTACCACTCTTACTAGGTAATAAGCCAAGAGTTACCACTCTGACTAGGTAATAAGTCAAGAGTTACCACTCTGACTAGGCAATAAGTCAAGAGTTACCACTCTGACAAGGTAATAAGTCAAGAGTTACCACTCTGACTAGGTAATAAGTCAAGAGTTACCACTTGTTTGACTAGGTAATAAGTCAAGAGTTACCACTCTGACTAGGTAATAAGCCAAGAGTTACCACTCTGACTAGGTAATAAGTCAAGAGTTACCACTCTGACTAGGCATAAGTCAAGAGTTACCACTCTGACTAGGTAATAAGTCAAGAGTTACCACTCTGACAAGGTAATAAGTCAAGAGTTACCACTCTGACTAGGTAATAAGTCAAGAGTTACCACTCTGACTAGGTAATAAGTCAAGAGTTACCACTCTGACTAGGTAATAAGTCAAGAGTTACCACTGGTTTGGCTAGGTAATAAGTCAAGAGTTACCACTCTGACTAGGTAATAAGCCAAGAGTTACCACTCTGACTAGGTAATAAGTCAAGAGTTACCACTGGTTTGACTAGGTAATAAGTCAAGAGTTACCACTCTGACTAGGTAATAAGTCAAGAGTTACCACTCTGACTAGGTAATAAGTCAAGAGTTACCACTCTGACTAGGTATTAAGTCAAGAGTTACCACTGGTTTGACTAGGTAATAAGTAAAGAGTTACCACTCTGACTAGGTAATAAGTCAAGAGTTACAACTGGTTTGACTAGGTAATAAGTCAAGAGTTACCACTCTGACTAGGTAATAAGTCAAGAGTTACCACTCTGACTAGGTAATCAATCAAGAGTTACCACTGGTTTGACTAGGTAATAAGTCAAGAGTTACCACTCTGACTAGGTAATAAGTCAAGAGTTACCACTCTGACTAGGTAATAAGTCAAGAGTTAGCACTCTGACTAGGTAATAAGCCAAGAGTTACCACTCTGACTAGGTAATAAGTCAAGAGTTACCACTCTGACTAGGTAATAAGTCAAGAGTTACCACTCTGACTAGGTAATAAGTCAAGAGTTACCACACTGACTAGGCAATAAGTCAAGAGTTACCACTCTGACTAGGTAATAAGTCAAGAGTTACCACTGGTTTGACTAGGTAATAAGTCAAGAGTTACCACTCTGACTAGGTAATAAGTCAAGAGTTACCACTGGTTTGACTAGGTAATAAGTCAAGAGTTACCACTCTGACTAGGTAATAAGTCAAGAGTTACCAATCTGACTAGGTAATAAGTCAAGAGTTACCATTCTGACTAGGTAATAAGTCAAGAGTTACCACTCTTACTAGGTAATAAGCCAAGAGTTACCACTCTGACTAGGTAATAAGTCAAGAGTTACCACTCTGACTAGGCAATAAGTCAAGAGTTACCACTCTGACAAGGTAATAAGTCAAGAGTTACCACTCTGACTAGGTAATAAGTCAAGAGTTACCACTTGTTTGACTAGGTAATAAGTCAAGAGTTACCACTCTGACTAGGTAATAAGCCAAGAGTTACCACTCTGACTAGGTAATAAGTCAAGAGTTACCACTCTGACTAGGCAATAAGTCAAGAGTTACCACTCTGACTAGGTAATAAGTCAAGAGTTACCACTCTGACAAGGTAATAAGTCAAGAGTTACCACTCTGACTAGGTAATAAGTCAAGAGTTACCACTCTGACTAGGTAATAAGTCAAGAGTTACCACTCTGACTAGGTAATAAGTCAAGAGTTACCACTGGTTTGGCTAGGTAATAAGTCAAGAGTTACCACTCTGACTAGGTAATAAGCCAAGAGTTACCACCTGACTAGGTAATAAGTCAAGAGTTACCACTGGTTTGACTAGGTAATAAGTCAAGAGTTACCACTCTGACTAGGTAATAAGTCAAGAGTTACCACTGACTAGGTAATAAGTCAAGAGTTACCACTCTGACTAGGTATTAAGTCAAGAGTTACCACTGGTTTGACTAGGTAATAAGTCAAGAGTTACCACTCTGACTAGGTAATAAGTCAAGAGTTACAACTGGTTTGACTAGGTAATAAGTCAAGAGTTACCACTCTGACTAGGTAATAAGTCAAGAGTTACCACTCTGACTAGGTAATCAATCAAGAGTTACCACTGGTTTGACTAGGTAATAAGTCAAGAGTTACCACTCTGACTAGGTAATAAGTCAAGAGTTACCACTCTGACTAGGTAATAAGTCAAGAGTTAGCACTCTGACTAGGTAATAAGCCAAGAGTTACCACTCTGACTAGGTAATAAGTCAAGAGTTACCACTCTGACTAGGTAATAAGTCAAGAGTTACCACTCTGACTAGGTAATAAGTCAAGAGTTACCACACTGACTAGGCAATAAGTCAAGAGTTACCACTCTGACTAGGTAATAAGTCAAGAGTTACCACTGGTTTGACTAGGTAATAAGTCAAGAGTTACCACTCTGACTAGGTAATAAGTCAAGAGTTACCACTCTGACTAGGTAATAAGCCAAGAGTTACCACTCTGACTAGGTATTAAGTCAAGAGTTACCACTGGTTTGACTAGGTAATAAGTCAAGAGTTACCACTCTGACTAGGTAATAAGCCAAGAGTTACCACTCTGACTAGGTAATAAGTCAAGAGTTACCACCGGTTTGACTAGGTAATAAGTCAAGAGTTACCACTCTGACTAGGTAATAAGTCAAGAGTTACAACTCTGACTAGGGAATAAGTCAAGAGTTACCACTGGTTTGACTTGGTAATAAGTCAAGAGTTACCACTCTGACTGGGTAATAAGTCAAGAGTTACCACTGGTTTGACTAGGTAATAAGTCAAGAGTTACCACTCTGACTAGGTAATAAGTCAAGAATTACCACTCTGACTAGGTAATAAGTTAAGAGTTACCACTGGTTTGACTAGGTAATAAGTCAAGAGTTACCACTGGTTTGACTAGGTAATAAGTCAAGAGTTACCACTGGTTTGACTAGGTAATAAGTCAAGAGTTACCACTCTGACTACGTAATAAGTCAAGAGTTACCACTGTCTAGGTAATAAGTCAAGAGTTACCACTGGTTTGACTAGGTAATAAGTCAAGAGTTACCACTCTGACTACGTAATAAGTCAAGAGTTACCACTCGGTCTAGGTAATAAGTCAAGAGTTACCACTGGTTTGACTAGGTAATAAGTCAAGAGTTACCACTCTGACTAGGTAATAAGCCAAGAGTTACCACTCTGACTAGGTAATAAGTCAAGAGTTACCACTGGTTTGACTAGGTAATAAGTCAAGAGTTACCACTCTGACTAGGTAATAAGTCAAGAGTTACCACTCTGACTAGGTAATAAGTCAAGAGTTACCATTCTGACTAGGTAATAAGTCAAGAGTTACCACTCTTACTAGGTAATAAGCCAAGAGTTACCACTCTGACTAGGTAATAAGTCAAGAGTTACCACTCTGACTAGGCAATAAGTCAAGAGTTACCACTCTGACAAGGTAATAAGTCAAGAGTTACCACTCTGACTAGGTAATAAGTCAAGAGTTACCACTTGTTTGACTAGGTAATAAGTCAAGAGTTACCACTCTGACTAGGTAATAAGCCAAGAGTTACCACTCTGACTAGGTAATAAGTCAAGAGTTACCACTCTGACTAGGCAATAAGTCAAGAGTTACCACTCTGACTAGGTAATAAGTCAAGAGTTACCACTCTGACAAGGTAATAAGTCAAGAGTTACCACTCTGACTAGGTAATAAGTCAAGAGTTACCACTCTGACTAGGTAATAAGTCAAGAGTTACCACTCTGACTAGGTAATAAGTCAAGAGTTACCACTGACTAGGTAATAAGTCAAGAGTTACCACTCTGACTAGGTAATAAGTCAAGAGTTACCACTGGTTTGACTAGGTAATAAGTCAAGAGTTACCATCTGACTAGGTAATAAGTCAAGAGTTACAACTGGTTTGACTAGGTAATAAGTCAAGAGTTACCACTTTGATTTGACTAGGTAATAAGTCAAGAGTTGATTTGACTAGGTAATAAATCAGAGTTACCTTTGATTTGACTAGGTAATAAGTCAATACACTTTGATTTGACTAGGTAATAAGTCAAGATACACTGGTTTGACTAGGTAATAAGTCAATAGTTACCATTTGACTAGGTAATAAGTCAAATACACTTTGGTTTGACTAGGTAATAAGTCAATACAGTTACCATTTGACTAGGTAATAAGTCAATACACTTTGGTTTGACTAGGTAATAAGTCAATACACTTTGATTTGACTAGGTAATAAGTCAATACACTTTGATTTGACTAGGTAATAAGTCAATACACTTTGATTTGACTAGGTAATAAGTCAAGAGTTACCACTCTGACTAGGTAATAAGCCAAGAGTTACCACTGGTTTGACTAGGTAATAAGTCAAGAGTTACCACTCTGACTAGGTAATAACCCAAGAGTTACCACTCTGACTAGGTAATAAGCCAAGAGTTACCACTGGTTTGAGAAAGTGTGCTTGTGTGTGTGTACAGGTTGGGGCCAGTGAATGGTCCTCTGGCGCTCCCTAAACTCCTGGAGCTGCTGCCAGCCCTGCACAGTCTACATCACCTGGAGTAAGTATCGCTCTACTGATGGACCACGGGACAACGGCTTTCACTTTATTACGCTGTCGGTCTAATCTCTCTGTCTCCCTAATCTCTCTGTCTCCCTCACCCAGTCTGGAGAACAGTAAACTGGGGGACAGTGGGGCTGAGGGTCTGGCAGGAGTTGTGCTGTCTCTCTCCTCTCTGCAGATTATCAAGTAAGAAACCTCACACTGAGCTCTCTAGTCTCTAGATCAACCTGTTCATCACTGAGCTCCCTAGTCTCTAGATCAACCTGTTCATCACTGAGCTCCCTAGTCTCTAGATCAACCTGTTCATCACTGAGCTCTCTAGTCTCCAGATCAACCTGTTCATCACTGAGCTCTCTTGTCTCTAGATCAACCTGTTCATCACTGAGCTCTCTACTGTCTAGATCAACCTGTTCATCACTGAGCTCCCTAGTCTCTAGATCAACCTGTTCATCACTGAGCTCTCTACTCTCTAGATCAACCTGTTCATCACTGAGCTCTCTACTCTCTAGATCAACCTGTCCATCACTGAGCTCTCTACTCTCTAGATCAACCTGTTCATCACTGAGCTCTCTTGTCTCTAGATCAACCTGTTCATCACTGAGCTCTCTACTCTCTAGATCAACCTGTTCATCACTGAGCTCTCTACTCTTTAGATCAACCTGTCATCACTGAGCTCTCTATCTCTAGATCAACCTGTCACTGAGCTCTCTACTCTCATCACTGAGCTCTCTAGTTCTCTCTAGATCAACCTGTTCATCACTGAGCTCTCTACTCTCTAGATCAACCTGTTCATCACTGAGCTCTCTTGTCTCTAGATCAACCTGTTCATCACTGAGCTCTCTACTCTCTAGATCAACCTGTCCATCACTGAGCTCTCTACTCTCTAGATCAACCTGTCCATCACTGAGCTCTCTACTCTCTAGATCAACCTGTTCATCACTGAGCTCTCTACTCTCTAGATCAACCTGTTCATCACTGAGCTCTCTACTCTCTAGATCAACCTGTTCATCACTGAGCTCTCTACTCTCTAGATCAACCTGTTCATCACTGAGCTCTCTTGTCTCTAGATCAAACATCAACCTGTCCATCACTGAGCTCTCTACTCTCTAGATCAACCTGTCCATCACTGAGCTCTCTACTCTCTAGATCAACCTGTTCATCACTGAGCTCTCTACTCTCTAGATCAACCTGTTCATCACTGAGCTCTCTTGTCTCTAGATCAACCTGTTCATCACTGAGCTCTCTACTCTCTAGATCAACCTGTTCATCACTGAGCTCTCTACTCTCTAGATCAACCTGTTCATCACTGAGCTCTCTACTCTCCAGATCAACCTGTTCATCACTGAGCTCTCTACTCTCTAGATCAACCTGTTCATCACTGAGCTCTCTACTCTCCAGATCAACCTGTTCATCACTGAGCTCTCTACTCTCCAGATCAACCTGTTCATCACTGAGCTCTCTACTCTCTAGATCAACCTGTCCATCACAGAGCTCTCTACTCTCTAGATCAACCTGTCCATCACTGAGCTCTCTTGTCTCTAGATCAACCTGTTCATCACTGAGCCTCTACTCTCTAGATCAACCTGTCCATCACTGAGCTCTCTACTCTCTAGATCAACCTGTCCATCACTGAGCTCTCTACTCTCTAGATCAACCTGTTCATCACTGAGCTCTCTACTCTCTAGATCAACCTGTTCATCACTGAGCTCTCTACTCTCTAGATCAACCTGTCCATCACTGAGCTCTCTTGTCTCTAGATCAACCTGTTCATCACTGAGCTCTCTACTCTCTAGATCAACCTGTCCATCACTGAGCTCTCTACTCTCTAGATCAACCTGTTCATCACTGAGCTCTCTACTCTCTAGATCAACCTGTCCATCACTGAGCTCTCTACTCTCTAGATCAACCTGTCCATCACTGAGCTCTCTTGTCTCTAGATCAACCTGTTCATCACTGAACTCTCTACTCTCTAGATCAACCTGTTCATCACTGAGCTCTCTACTCTCTAGATTAACCTGTCCATCACTGAGCTCTCTACTCTCTAGATTAACCTGTTCATCACTGAGCTCTCTACTCTCTAGATCAACCTGTTCATCACTGAGCTCTCTTGTCTCTAGATCAACCTGTTCATCACTGAGCTCTCTACTCTCTAGATCAACCTGTTCATCACTGAGCTCTCTACTCTCTAGATCAATCTGTCCATCACTGAGCTCTCTACTCTCTAGATCAACCTGTTCATCACTGAGCTCTCTACTCTCTAGATCAACCTGTTCATCACTGAGCTCTCTTGTCTCTAGATCAACCTGTCAGT
Organism: Oncorhynchus keta; assembly: GCF_023373465.1. NCBI lineage: Eukaryota > Metazoa > Chordata > Actinopteri > Salmoniformes > Salmonidae > Oncorhynchus > Oncorhynchus keta. The sequence continues at coordinate 23,651 of NW_026280433.1, forward strand.
CACTGAGCTCCCTAGTCTCTAGATCAACCTGTTAATCACTGAGCTCTCTACTCTCTAGATCAACCTGTCCATCACTGAGCTCTCTACTCTCTAGATCAACCTGTCCATCACTGAGCTCTCTACTCTCTAGATCAACCTGTTCATCACTGAGCTCTCTTGTCTCTAGATCAACCTGTTCATCACTGAGCTCTCTACTCTCTAGATCAACCTGTCCATCACTGAGCTCTCTACTCTCTAGATCAACCTGTCCATCACTGAGCTCTCTACTCTCTAGATCAACCTGTTCATCACTGAGCTCTCTACTCTCTAGATCAACCTGTTCATCACTGAGCTCTCTTGTCTCTAGATCAACCTGTTCATCACTGAGCTCCCTAGTCTCTAGATCAACCTGTTAATCACTGAGCTCTCTACTCTCTAGATCAACCTGTCCATCACTGAGCTCTCTACTCTCTAGATCAACCTGTCCATCACTGAGCTCTCTACTCTCTAGATCAACCTGTTCATCACTGAGCTCTCTTGTCTCTAGATCAACCATCAACCTGTTAATCACTGAGCTCTCTGCTCTCTAGATCAACCTGTCCATCACTGAGCTCTCTACTCTCTAGATTAACCTGTTCATCACTGAGCCCTCTACTCTCTAGATTAACCTGTTCATCACTGAGCTCTCTACTCTCTAGATCAACCTGTTCATCACTGAGCTGTCTTGTCTCTAGATCAAACATCAACCTGTCCATCACTGAGCTCTCTTGTCTCTAGATCAACCTGTCCATCACTGAGCCCTCTACTCTCTAGATCAACAGGTCCATCACTGAGAGTCTAGATCAACCTGTTCATCACTGAGCTCTCTACTCTCTAGATCAACCTGTTCATCACTGAGCTCTCTTGTCTCTAGATCAACCTGTCAGTCACTGAGCTCCCTAGTCTCTAGATCAACCTGTTAATCACTGAGCTCTCTACTCTCTAGATCAACCTGTCCATCACTGAGCTCTCTACTCTCTAGATCAACCTGTCCATCACTGAGCTCTCTACTCTCTAGATCAACCTGTTCATCACTGAGCTCTCTTGTCTCTAGATCAACCATCAACCTGTTAATCACTGAGCTCTCTGCTCTCTAGATCAACCTGTCCATCACTGAGCTCTCTACTCTCTAGATTAACCTGTTCATCACTGAGCTCTCTTGTCTCTAGATCAACCTGTCCATCACTGGTCTCCAGTCTATTCTCTAGATCAACCTGTTCATCACTGAGCTCTCTTGTCCTCTAGATCAAACATCAACCTGTCCATCACTGAGCTCTCTTGTCTCTAGATCAACCTGTCCATCACTGAGCCCTCTACTCTCTAGATCAACCTGTCCATCACTGAGCCCTCTACTCTCTAGATCAACCTGTCCATCACTGAGCTCTCTACTCTCTAGATTAACCTGTTCATCACTGAGCCCTACTCTCTAGATTAACCTGTTCATCACTGAGCTCTTTAATCTAGATCAACCTGTCCATCACTGAGTCTGTACTCTCTAGATCAACCTGTCCATCACTGAGCTCTCTACTCTCTAGATTAACCTGTTCATCACTGAGCCCAGGGTACTCTCTAGATCAACCTGTTTGTCACTGAGCTCCCTAGTCTCTAGATCAACCTGTTCATCACTGAGCTCTATTCTAGATCAACCTGTTCATCACTGAGCCCTCTACTCTCTAGATCAACCTGTTCATCACTGAGCTCAGTTGTCTCTAGATCAAACATCAACCTGTCCATCACTGAGCTCTCTACTATCTAGATCAACCTGTCCATCACTGAGCTCTCTACTCTCTAGATTAACCTGTTCATCACTGAGCTCTCTACTCTCTAGATTAACCTGTCCATCACTGAGCTCTCTACTCTCTAGATTAACCTGTTCATCACTGAGCTCTCTACTCTCTAGATTAACCTGTCCATCACTGAGCTCTCTACTCTCTAGATTAACCTGTTCATCACTGAGCTCTCTTGTCTCTAGATCAACCTGTTCATCACTGAGCTCTCTAGATAATATCTATCTGTAGATCTCTGGGGTCATTATGACCCAGAAAAGGTTGGTGACCTCTGCCCTAGATAATATCTATCTGCATCATTCAGTCAGTTACTGTGCTTTTGTTAATAATGTTTATTGTCTCAGTCCTCTCCGCCCCTCTTCTTTCTTTCCCCTCTCCTTTCAGTAAGTTGAATGATAAACTTCTCTCTTCTTCTCTTCCCTCCTCTCATTTCTCCCCTCCTCCTCTCCTTTCTCCTGAATTCTAAAACATTTCTCCTCCCCCTTCTCTCCTTTCTCCTCCAGTCCTCCCCTTTCATCCCCTCCTCTCCTCCCTAAGTCTTTCTCCTCCTCTCCTTTCTCCTCCTCTTCTCTCCTCCCTCCTCTTCTCCTCCTCTCCTCCCCTTTCTCCCCCTCCTCTCCTTTCTCCTCCACTTCTCTCTCCTCCCTCCTCTTTCTCCACCTCTCCTACTTCTCCTCCTCTCCTCTCCTCTCCTCTCCTCCTCTCTTCTCTTCTCTTCTCTCAGTCTGTCCCAGAACTGTATAGGAGACCAGGGAATAGAGAGTCTGGCTCCTGTCTGTCTACCCTCCCCTCGCTGCACTGTCTCAGGTATACACACACACACACACAAGTCAACATAAAACATGACACACACACACAACACACACATGCAGTAAGTCACACATAAAACACACAGCAGTAAGTCTGAACACAAAACACACTGCAGTAAGTCACAATTACACAAACACACCCTGTCTATTGTCCAGTCTGTAATCTGATGGTCTAAATCTATTCTCCAGTCTGTAATCTGATTATAATCCAGTCTATTCTCCAGTCTGTAATCTGATGGTAAATCTGTCTATTGTCCAGTCTATAAACTGAACGGTCTAATCCTGTCTATTCTCCAGTCTGTACAGTAATGTGATAAACTGTAGTAAGTCGGGGTTATAAGTCTTACTGCTGTTTTAGTCTCAGATGACATCACTATGACTGGAGTAAGTCTGAATTATAAAACTATACTGCAGTAAGTCTGAATTATAAAACATTACTGCAGTAAATCTGAATTATAAAACATTACAGCAGTAAGTCTGAATGATAAAACATTACTGCAGTAAATCTGAATTATAAAACATTACAGCAGTAAGTCTGAATTATAAAACTATACTGCAGTAAGTCTGAATTATAAAACATTACTGCAGTAAATCTGAATTATAAAATTGTACTGCAGTAAGTCTGAATTATAAAACATTACAGCAGTAAGTCTGAATGATAAAACATTACTGCAGTAAGTCTGAATTATAAAACTATACTGCAGTAAGTCTGAATTATAAAACATTACTGCAGTAAATCTGAATTATAAAACATTACAGCAGTAAGTCTGAATGATAAAACATTACTGCAGTAAGTCTGAATTATAAAACATGACTGCAGTAAGTCTGAATTATAAAACATTACTGCAGTAAGTCTGAATTATAAACTATACTGCAGTAAGTCTGAATTATAAACAATACTGCAGTAAGTCTGAATTATAAAACATTACTGCAGTAAATCTGAATTATAAAACATTACAGCAGTAAGTCTGAATTATAAAACATTACAGCAGTAAGTCTGAATTATAAAACATTACAGCAGTAAGTCTGAATTATAAAACATTACAGCAGTAAGTCTGAATTATAAAACATTACAGCAGTAAGTCTGAATTATAAAACATTACAGCAGTAAGTCTGAATTATAAAACATAACAGCAGTAAGTCTGAATTATAAAACATTACAGCAGTAAGTCTGAATGATAAAACATTACAGCAGTAAGTCTGAATTATAAAACTATACAGCAGTAAGTCTGAATT
>NW_026280433.1:32500-80219 GCF_023373465.1 Oncorhynchus keta
TTCTGTGTTCCAGGACACCACTGTTCTGTGTTCCTGGACACCACTGTTCTGTGTTCCAGGACACCACTGTTCTGTGTTCCTGGACACCACTGTTCTGTGTTCCAGGACACCACTGTTCTGTGTTCCTGGACACCACTGTTCTGTGTTCCAGGACACCACTGTTCTGTGTTCCTGGTTAATATAGAACTGGTTCCACCACTGTTCTGTGTTCCAGGACACCACTGTTCTGTGTTCCAGGACACCACTGTTCTGTGTTCCAGGACACCACTGTTCTGTGTTCCAGGACACCACTGTTCTGTGTTCCTGGACACCACTGTTCTGTGTTCCAGGACACCACTGTTCTGTGTTCCTGGACACCACTGTTCTGTGTTCCAGGACACCACTGTTCTGTGTTCCAGGACACCACTGTTCTGTGTTCCAGGACACCACTGTTCTGTGTTCCTGGACACCACTGTTCTGTGTTCCTGGACACCACTGTTCTGTGTTCCAGGACACCACTGTTCTGTGTTCCTGGACACCACTGTTCTGTGTTCCAGACACCACTGTTCTGTAGTTCCAGGACAGACTGGTTCTGTGTTCCTGGACACCACTGTTCTGTGTTCCAGGACACCACTGTTCTGTGTTCCAGGACACCACTGTTCTGGTTCCAGGACACCACTGTTCTGTGTTCCAGGACACCACTGTTCTAGACAGAGGAGATGGTTAATTCCTGGACACCACTGTTCTGTGTTCCTGGACACCACTGTTCTGTGTTCCAGGACACCACTGTTCTGTGTTCCTGGACACCACTGTTCTGTGTTCCAGGACACCAGATGGTTCTGTGTTCCTGGACACCACTGTTCTGTGTTCCAGGACACCACTGTAGACTGTGTTCCTGGACACCACTGTTCTGTGTTCCTGGACACCACTGTTCTGTGTTCCAGGACACCACTGTTCTGTGTTCCTGGACACCACTGTTCTGTGTTCCAGGACACCACTGTTCTGTGTTCCTGGACACCACTGTTCTGTGTTCCAGGACTCCACTGTTCTGTGTTCCTGGACACCACTGTTCTGTGTTCCTGGACACCACTGTTCTGTGTTCCAGGACACCACTGTTCTGTGTTCCTGGACACCACTGTTCTGTGTTCCAGGACACCACTGTTCTGTGTTCCAGGACACCACTGTTCTGTGTTCCTGGACACCACTGTTCTGTGTTCCAGGACACCACTGTTCTGTGTTCCAGGACACCACTGTTCTTTGCACTGACATTTGAATGTATTTGTTATGTTTTATACTGTTTCTGTACTGATCATTATATTAAGTTTGCACTGAAAAATAAAACTTGAGGTGGTTAATATAGAACTGGACCTGACTACTCTACAGAACCAGAACCAGAGATAGACAGAGGAGATGGTTAATATAGAACTGGACCTGACTACTCTACAGAACCAGAACCAGAGATAGACAGAGGAGATGGTTAATATAGAACTGGACCTGACTACTCTACAGAACCAGAACCAGAGATAGACAGAGGAGATGGTTAATATAGAACTGGACCAGACTACTCTACAGAACCAGAACCAGAGATAGACAGAGGAGATGGTTAATATAGAACTGGACCTGACTACTCTACAGAACCAGAACCAGAGATAGACAGAGGAGATGGTTAATATAGAACTGGACCAGACTACTCTACAGAACCAGAACCAGAGATAGACAGAGGAGATGGTTAATATAGAACTGGACCTGACTACTCTACAGAACCAGAACCAGAGATAGACAGAGGAGATGGTTAATATAGAACTGGACCAGACTACTCTACAGAACCAGAACCAGAGATAGACAGAGGAGATGGTTAATATAGAACTGGACCTGACTACTCTACAGAACCAGTGTAATGGGTATGTTTGTCAGATACAGGTTCATGTCAGGTTACTGGCCTTACTGTTGAAACGTGTACCCTGGATAGCAGGGAGATGTGTTTAATATAAAAACAGATGTATCTGTCTTCTGGTTGGACGGAGAGTTCACAGTGGGTGGAGAGTTCACTGTGTGGGTGGAGAGTGGGTGGAGAGTTCACCAGAGTGGGTGGAGAGTTCACTGTGTGGGTGGAGAGTTCACTGTGTGGGTGGAGAGTGGGTGGAGAGTTCACTGTGTGGGTGGAGAGTTCACTGTGTGGGTGGAGAGTTCACTGTGTGGGTGGAGAGTTCACTGTGTGGGTGGAGAGTTCACTGTGTGGGTGGAGAGTGGGTGGAGAGTTCACCATATGGGTGGAGAGTTCACTGTGTGGAGACAGTGGGATGGAGAGTTCACTGTGTGGGTGGAGTTCAGTGGGTGGAGAGTTCACTGTGTGGGTGGAGAGTTCACTGTGTGGGTGGAGAGTTCACTGTGTGGGTGGAGAGTGGGTGGAGAGTTCACTGTGTGGGTGGAGAGTGGGTGGAGAGTTAATGTGGGTGGAGAGTTCACTGTGTGGGTGGAGAGTTCACTGTGTGGGTGGAGAGTATCAGTGGGTGGAGAGTTCACTGTCAGGAACCAGAGTTAATATGGGTGGAGAGTTCACTGTGTGGGTGGAGAGTTCACTGTGTGGGTGGAGAGTTCACTGTGTGGGTGGAGAGTTCATGTGTACTGGTGGAGAGTTCACTGTGTGGGTGGAGAGTTCACTGTGTAGGGTGGAGAGTTCACTGTGTGGGTGGAGAGTTCACTCTGTGGGTGGAGAGTTAACTGTGTGGGTGGAGAGTTCACTGTGTGGGTGGAGAGTTCACTGTGTGGGTGGAGAGTTCACTGTGTGGGTGGAGAGTTCACTGTTTGGGTGGAGAGAGTGGGTGGAGAGTTCACCATATGGGTGGAGAGTTCACTGTGTGGGTGGAGAGTTCACTGTGTGGGTGGAGAGTTCACTGTGTGGGCGGAGAGTGGGTGGAGAGTTCACTGTGTGGGCGGAGAGTTCACTTCCGGACCAACGGGAAGGTTTAAAATGGGGAAAACCTCCCCTCCTGGGTGTTCAAAAACAAACAGGAACCAGTAGTAATATCAGGTACAGTAGTATATTATCAGTATAATATCTACAGTTATATTATCAGGTACAGTAGTATAATATCAGGTACAGTAGTATAATATCAGTATCTAATGGTATAATATCAGGTAGAGATAGACAACAGTAGTATAGTATCAGGTACAGTAGTATAATATCAGGTACAGTAGTATAATATCAGGTATAATACAGTATCTAGTATAATATCAGGAACAGTAGTATAATATCAGGTACAGTAGTATATATCATCAGTAGTATCTACAGTATCTACTGTTATATATATCAGGGTACAGTAGTATAATATCAGGTACAGTAGTATATAATATCAGGTACAGTAGTATAATATCAGGTACAGTAGTATAATATCAGGTACAGTAGTATAATATCAGGTACAGGATATATAATATCAGTATCTACTGTTATACTATCAGGTACAGTAGTATAATATCAGGTACAGTAGTATATTATCAGTATCTACTGTTATATTATCAGGTACAGTAGTATAATATCAGGAACAGTAGTATAATATCAGGTACAGTAGTATAATATCAGGTACAGTAGTATAATATCAGGTACAGTAGTATAATATCAGGTACAGTAGTATAATATCAGGTACAGTAGTATAATATCAGGTACAGTAGTATAATATCAGGTACAGTAGTATAATATCAGGTACAGTAGTATAATATCAGTATCTACTGTTATAATATCAGGAACAGTAGTATAATATCAGGTACAGTAGTATAATATCAGGTACAGTAGTATAATATCAGGTACAGTAGTATAATATCAGTATCTACTGTTATACTATCAGGTACAGTAGTATAATATCAGGTACAGTAGTATAATATCAGGTACTACTGTTATATAATATCAGGAACAGTAGTATAATATCAGGAACAGTAGTATAATATCAGTAGTATCAGTACTACTAGTATAATATCAGGTACAGTAGTATAATATCAGGTACAGTAGTATAATATCAGTATCTACTGTTATATTATCAGGAACAGTAGTATAATATCAGGAACAGTAGTATAATATCAGTACTCAGGTACAGTTATAATATCAGGAACAGTAGTATAATATCAGGTACAGTAGTATAATATCAGTATCTACTGTTATACTATCAGGTACAGTAGTATAATATCAGGTACAGTAGTATAATATCAGGTACAGTAGTATAATATCAGGTATAATATCAGTAGTATAATATCAGGTACAGTAGTATAATATCAGGTACAGTAGTATAATATCAGTATCACTACAGTAGTTATACTATCAGGTACAGTAGTATAATATCAGTATAATATCAGGAACAGTAGTATAATATCAGGTACAGTAGTATAATATATACTATCAGGTACAGTAGTATAATATCAGGTACAGTAGTATAATATCAGGTACAGTAGTATAATATCAGGAGGTACAGTAGTATATAGGTACAGTATCAGGTACAGTAGTATTATAATATCAGGTACAGTAGTATAATATCAGGTACAGTAGTATAATATCAGGTACAGTAGTATAATATCAGGTACAGTAGTATAATATCAGGAACAGTAGTATTATATCAGGTACAGTAGTATAATATCATGAACAGTAGTATAATATCAGGTACAGTAGTATAATATCAGTATCTACTGTTATAATATCAGGTACAGTAGTATAATATCAGGTACAGTAGTATAATATCAGGTACACTAGTATTATATCAGGTACAGTAGTATAATATCAGGTACAGTAGTATTATATCAGGTACAGTAGTATAATATCAGGTACAGTAGTATTATATCAGGTACAGTAGTATAATATCAGGTACAGCAGTATAATATCAGGTACCGTAGTATAATATCAGGTACAGTAGCATTATATCAGGTACAGTAGTATAATATCAGGTACAGTAGTATATTATCAGGTACAGTAGTATACTATCAGGTACAGTAGTATATCAGGTACAGTAGTATAATATCAGGTATCAATATCAGGTACAGTAGTATAATATCAGGTACAGTAGTATAATATCAGTACTAGTAGTATAATATCAGGTACAGTAGTATAATATCAGGTACAGTAGTATAATATCAGGTACAGTAGTATACTATCAGGTACAGTAGTATAATATCAGGTATAATATCAGTAGTATAATATCAGTATAATATCAGGTACAGTAGTATTATATCAGGTAGTATAATATCAGGTACAGTAGTATATATCAGGTATCAGTACAGTAGTATAATATCAGGTACAGTAGTATAATATCAGGTACAGGTAGTATATATCAGGTACAGTAGTATAATATCAGGTACAGTAGTATAATATCAGGTATCTCAGGTAGTAGTATACTATCAGGTACAGTAGTATAATATCAGGTACAGTAGTATAATATCAGGTACAGTAGTATAATATAGTATAATATACAGGTACAGTAGTAGTAATATCAGGTACAGTAGTATTATATCAGGTACAGTAGTATTATATCAGGTACAGTAGTATAATAGGTACAGTAGTATATCAGGTAGTATAATATCAGGTACAGTAGTATATATCATCAGTAGTATAATATCAGGTACAGTAGTATACTATCAGGTACAGTAGTATAATATCAGGTACAGTAGTATACTATCAGGTACAGTAGTATAATATCAGGTACAGTAGTATACTATCAGGTACAGTAGTATACTATCAGGTACAGTAGTATAATATCAGGTACAGTAGTATAATATCAGGTACAGCAGTATAATATCAGGTACAGTAGTATGATATTCAAGCGAGGGTTGCCTTCCAGAGAGACATCAGAGATTGTAACATTCTCGGTTTAACCGAAACGTGTCTCTCTCGGGAGATGTTGTCGGAATTGGTTCAGCCACCGGGCTTCTCCCTGTATCGCGCCGACAGAGATAAACCCCTCTCTGGGAAGAGGAAGTGCGGAGGTGTATATGCTTCATGATTAATGACTCATGGTGTGATCATAACAACATACAGGAACTCAAGTCCTTCTGTTCGACCCGACCTAGAATTCCTTACAATCAAATGACGGCCATTCTACCTACCAAAGAGAATTCTCGTCAGTTCTAGTCACAGCTCAAGCGAACACCAAGACGGCCCTCATGGAACGTCACTGGACTCTAATGTAACCTGGAAACTAAATATCTGGAGGCTGCATTTATTGTTGCTGGGATTTTAAAATGACATACTCAAATCTAACTGCCTGTAACTCAGGCCCTGAAGCAAGGATATACATATTCTTGGTACCATTTGAAACACTTTGAATTTTGTGTAAATGTGAAATTAATGTAGTAGAATATAACACAATAGATCTGGTAAAAGATAATACAAAGAAAAAAACATCCGTTCTTTTGTACCGTCATCTTTGAAATGCAAGAGAAAGGCCATCATGTATTATTCCAGCCCAGCTGCAATTTAGATTTTGTACCACTAGATGGCAGCAGTGTATGTGCAAAGTGTTAGACTGATCCAATGAACCATTGCATTTGTGTTCAAGATTTTGTATCAAGACTGCCCAAATGTGCCTAATTGGTTTATTAATAACTTTTCATGTTAAAAACTGTGCACTCTCCTCAAACATGGCGAGTACATACAGTGTCTTTGGGAAAGTATTCAGACCCCTTGACCCCTCTAAAACGGATTAAAAATACCCTCAGTCTACGCACAATACCCCATAAAGACAAAGCAAAAAAACAGGTTTATAGAAATGTTAGCAAATTTATTAAAAATGGAAAACCCCCAAAATATCACATTTACATAAGTATTCAGACCCTTTACTCAGAACTTTGTTGAAGCACCTTTTGGCAGCGATTACAGCCTCTAGTCTTCTTGGGTTTGACGCTACAAGCGTGGCACACCTGTATTTGGGGAGTTTCTCCCATTCTTCTCTGCAGATCCTCTCAAGCTCTGTCAGGTTGGATGGGGAGCGTCGCTGCACAGCTGTTGTCAGGTCTCTCCAGAGATGTTCGATCGGGTTCAAGTCCGGGCTCTGGCTGGGCCACTCAAGGACATTCAGAGACTTGTCCAGAAGCCATTCCTGCATTGTCTTGGGTGTGTGCTTAGGGTCATTGTCCTGTTGGAAGGTGAACCTTCGCCCCAGTCTGAGGTCCTGAGCACTCTGGAACAGGTTTTCATCAAGGATCTCTGTTCTTTGCTCTGTTCATCTTTCATTCGATCCTGACTAGTCTCCCAGTCCCTGCCGCTGAAAATCCCCACAGCATGATGCTGTCACCACCATGCTTTACAGTAGGGATGGTGCCAGGTTTCTTCCAGATGTGATGCTTGGCATTCAGGACAACGAGTTCAATCTTGGTTTCATCAGACCAGAAAATCTTGTTTCTCATGGTCTGAGAGTTCTTTAGGTACCTTTTGGCAAACTCCAAGCGGGTTGTCATGTGCCTTTTACTGAGGAGTGGCTTTCGTCTGGCCACTAGACCATAAAGGCCTGATTGGGAGAGTGCTGCGGACAGCTCTAGGAAGAGTCTTGGTGGTTCCAAACTTCTTCCATTTGAGACTGATGTAGGCCACTGTGTTCTTGGGGACCTTCAATGCTGCAGAAATGTTGTGGTACCCTTCTCCAGATCTGTACCTCGACACAATCCTGTCTCGGATCTCTACGGACAATTCCTTCAACCTCATGGCTTGGTTTTTGCTCTGACATGCACTGTCAACTATGGGACCTTATATAGACAGATGTGTACCTTTCCAAATCATATCCAATCAATTGAATTTACCACAGGTGGACTCCAATCATGTTGTAGAAACATCTCAAGGATGATCAACGGAAATTCTAAAAAAATGTTTTTTTTTTCATTATTGGATATTGTGATGTCATTATGGTGTATTGTGATGTCATTATGGGATATTGTGATGTCAGTATGGGATATTGTGATGTCATTATGGTGTATTGTGATGTCATTATGGGGTACTGTCCAGTTGTAGAAACATCTCAAGGATGATCCATGGAAACAGGATGCACCTGAGCTCAATTTCGAGTCTATTTATTATTTTTAATACATTTGCAAACATTTCTAAAAACCTGTTTTCGCTTTGTTATTATTGGGTATTGTGTGTAGATCGATGACAATTTGTATTTATTTAATCCAAAAATGTGGAATTAGTCGAGGGCTATTATGAATACTTTCTGAATGCTCTGTACTCTATAGAGGGAGTGTTGAGGAGGTTCTGAATGCTCTGTACTCTATAGAGGGAGTATTGAGGAAGTTCTGAATGCTATGTACTCTATAGAGGGAGTATTGAGGAGGTTCTGAATGCTCTGTACTCTATAGAGGGAGTATTGAGGAAGATCTGAATGCTCTGTACTCTATAGAGGGAGTATTGAGGAAGTTCTGAATGCTCTGTACTCTATAGAGGGAGTATTGTGGAAGTTCTGAATGCTCTGTACTCTATAGAGGGAGTATTGTGGAAGAGTTCCTGTACTCTATGGGAGTATTGTGGAAGTTCCGAATGCCCTGTATAGAGGGAGTATTCTATAGTACTCTAGGGAGTATTGAGGAAGTTCTGAATGCTCTGTACTCTATAGAGGGAGTATTGAGGAAGTTCTGAATGCTCTGTACTCTATAGAGGGAGTATTGTGGAAGTTCTGAATGCTCTGTACTCTATAGAGGGAGTATTGTGGAAGTTCTGAATGCTCTGTACTCTATAGAGGGAGTATTGTGGAAGTTCTGAATGCTCTGTACTCTATAGAGGGAGTATAGAGGAAGTTCTGAATGCTCTGTACTCTATAGAGGGAGTATTGTGGAAGTTCTGAATGCTCTGTACTCTATAGAGGGAGTATAGAGGCTGTTCTGAATGCTCTGTACTCTATAGAGGGAGTATAGAGGCTGTTCTGAATGCTCTGTACTCTATAGAGGGAGTATAGAGGCTGTTCTGAATGCTCTGTACTCTATAGAGGGTATATGATATGACTCTTTTAGCCAACGCTAGGTCACCTCTGATGAGTCACCTGTCCTGATATGACTCTTTTAGCCAACGCTAGGTCACCTCTGATGTTTACCTGTCCTGATATGACTCTTTTAGCCAACGCTAGGTCACCTCTGATGAGTCACCTGGTCTGATATGACTCTTTTAGCCAACGCTAGGTCACCTCTGATGTTTACCTGTCCTGATATGACTCAACGCTAGGTCACCTCTGATGATTCACCTGTCCTGATATGACTCTTTTAGCCAACACTAGGTCACCTCTGATGTTTACCTGTCTGATATGACTCTTTTAGCCAACGCTGTCATGATGTTTACCTGTCCTGATATGACTCTTTTAGCCAACGCTAGGTCACCTCTGATGTTTACCTGTCCTGATATGACTCTTTTAGCCAACGCTAGGTCACCTCTGATGAGTCACCTGTCCTGATACAGTGTACTCTATCGCCGACAGGACTCCAGTCCGTCCATAGACAGTAGTACATCTCCCCTAGTGGATCTAAGTTATACCGTGCATCACATTCAGAATATTACGCGATGATAACTCGGGCTTGTCTTAAAAAAGTAGAATGACATTGTTTTGTAGTACGACATATATTTTACCAGACGTGATCTCAGGTGTAGTGAGATGCTTGTGTAGTTCCAACAGTGCAGTAAAACAATACACAGTAGTATAATCCCCCACCCCCAAAAAAATGTTTAAGAAATATCAGAAAGAACGAAATATCAGAGTCACGGGAATATAAATATAGTTACACTGTATGTACACAATGGTGTTTATAGACAGTATATGAATAGTATAAAAGGTGTAGACAGCAGTAGTTATATAGGATGAACCATCTAGAATACAGTATATACATATGAAGTGGACCAGTAGTTATATAGGATCATGACTAGAATACAGTATATATACATATGAAGTGGACAGCAGTAGTTATATAGGATGAACCATGACTAGAATACAGTATATATATATGAAGTGGACCAGTAGTTATATAGGATGAACCATGACTAGAATACAGTATACATATGAAGTGGACAGCAGTAGTTATATAGGATGAACTAGAATACAGTATATACATATGAAGTGGACAGCAGTAGTTATATAGGATGAACTAGAATACAGTATATACATATGAAGTGGACAACAGTAGTTATATAGGATGAACTAGAATACAGTATATACATATGAAGTAGACAGCAGTAGTTATATAGGATGAACCAGGACTAGAATACAGTATATACATATGAAGTGGACAGCAGTAGTTATATAGGATGAACTAGAATACAGTATATACATATGAAGTGGACAGCAGTAGTTATATAGGATGAACTAGAATACAGTATATACATATGAAGTGGACAGCAGTAGTTATATAGGATGAACTAGAATACAGTATATACATATGAAGTGGACAGCAGTAGTTATATAGGATGAACTAGAATACAGTATATACATATGAAGTGGACAACAGTAGTTATATAGGATGAACCATGACTAGAATACAGTATATACATATGAAGTGGACAGCAGTAGTTATATAGGATGAACTAGAATACAGTATATACATATGAAGTGGACAGCAGTAGTTATATAGGATGAACTAGAATACAGTATATACATATGAAGTGGACAACAGTAGTTATATAGGATGAACTAGAATACAGTATATACATATGAAGTGGACAGCAGTAGTTATATAGGATGAACCATGACTAGAATACAGTATATACATATGAAGTGGACAGCAGTAGTTATATAGGATGAACTAGAATACAGTATATACATATGAAGTGGACAACAGTAGTTATATAGGATGAACCATGACTAGAATACAGTATATACATATGAAGTGGACAACAGTAGTTATATAGGATGAACCATGACTAGAATACAGTATTACATATGAAGTGGACAACAGTAGTTATATAGGATGATGACTAGAATAGTATATACATGAAGTACAGTAGTTATATAGGATGAACTAGAATACAGTATATACATATGAAGTGGACAACAGTAGTTATATAGGATGAACCATGACTAGAATACAGTATATACATATGAAGTAGACAGCAGTAGTTATATAGGATGAACCATGACTAGAATACAGTATATACATATGAAGTGGACAGCAGTAGTTATATAGGATGAACCATGACTAGAATACAGTATATACATATGAAGTGGACAACAGTAGTTATATAGGATGAACCATGACTAGAATACAGTATATACATATGAAGTGGACAGCAGTAGTTATATAGGATGAACTAGAATACAGTATATACATATGAAGTGGACAGCAGTAGTTATATAGGATGAACCATGACTAGAATACAGTATATACATATGAAGTGGACAACAGTAGTTATATAGGATGAACCATGACTAGAATACAGTATATACATATGAAGTGGACAGCAGTAGTTATATAGGATGAACTAGAATACAGTATATACATATGAAGTAGACAGCAGTAGTTATATAGGATGAACCATGACTAGAATACAGTATATACATATGAAGTAGACAGCAGTAGTTATATAGGATGAACTAGAATACAGTATATACATATGAAGTGGACAACAGTAGTTATATAGGATGAACTAGAATACAGTATATACATATGAAGTGGACAGCAGTAGTTATATAGGATGAACCATGACTAGAATACAGTATATACATATGAAGTGGACAGCAGTAGTTATATAGGATGAACTAGAATACAGTATATACATATGAAGTAGACAGCAGTAGTTATATAGGATGAACCATGACTAGAATACAGTATATACATATGAAGTGGACAGCAGTAGTTATATAGGATGAACTAGAATACAGTATATACATATGACTAGAAACATATACATATAGTTAGATAGCAGTAGTTATATAGGATGAACTAGAATACAGTATATACATATGAAGTGGACAGCAGTAGTTATATAGGATGATGACTAGAATACAGTATATACATATGAAGAGGACAGCAGTAGTTATATAGGATGAACTAGAATACAGTATATACATATGAAGTAGACAGCAGTAGTTATATAGGATGAACCATGACTAGAATACAGTATATACATATGAAGTGGACAGCAGTAGTTATATAGGATGAACCATGACTAGAATACAGTATATACATATGAAGTGGACAGTCAGTAGTTATATAGGATGAACTAGAATACAGTATATACATATGAAGTGGACAACAGTAGTTATATAGGATGAACTAGAATACAGTATATACATATGAAGTAGACAGCAGTAGTTATATAGGATGAACTAGAATACAGTATATACATATGAAGTGACTAGTTATATAGGATGAACTAGAATACCTGTATACATATGAAGTGGACAGCAGTAGTTATATAGGATGAACCATGACTAGAATACAGTATATACATATGTAGTGGACAGCAGTAGTTATATAGGATGAACCATGACTAGAATACAGTATATACATATGATGTAGACAACAGTAGTTATATAGGATGAACTAGAATACAGTATATACATATGAAGTGGACAGCAGTAGTTATATAGGATGAACCATGACTAGAATACAGTATATACATATGAAGTGGACAACAGTAGTTATATAGGATGAACCATGACTAGAATACAGTATATACATATGAAGTAGACAGCAGTAGTTATATAGGATGAACCATGACTAGAATACAGTATATACATATGAAGTAGACAGCAGTAGTTATATAGGATGAACCATGACTAGAATACAGTATATACATATGAAGTGGACAGCAGTAGTTATATAGGATGAACTAGAATACAGTATATACATATGAAGTAGACAACAGTAGTTATATAGGATGAACTAGAATACAGTATATACATATGAAGTGGACAGCAGGATGAACCATGACTAGAATACAGTATATACATATGAATTGGACAGCAGTAGTTATATAGGATGAACTAGAATACAGTATATACATATGAAGTGGACAACAGTAGTTATATAGGATGAACCATGACTAGAATACAGTATATACATATGAAGTGGACAGCAGTAGTTATATAGGATGAACATGACTATACAGTATATACATACTGAAGTGGACAGCAGTAGGATGAACCATGACTAGAATACAGTATATACATATGAAGTGGACAGCAGTAGTTATATAGGATGAACTAGAATACAGTATATACATATGAAGTGGACAGCAGTAGTTATATAGGATGAACCATGACTAGAATACAGTATATACATATGAAGTGGACACAGTAGTTATATAGGATGAACTAGAATACAGTATATACATATGAAGTGGACAGCAGTAGTTATATAGGATGAACTAGAATACAGTATATACATATGAAGTGGACAGCAGTAGTTATATAGGATGAACTAGAATACAGTATTACATATGAAGTAGACAGCAGTAGTTATATAGGATGAACCATGACTAGAATACAGTATATACATATGAAGTGGACAGCAGTAGTTATATAGGATGAACCATGACTAGAATACAGTATATACATATGAAGTAGACAGCAGTAGTTATATAGGATGAACCATGACTAGAATACAGTATATACATATGAAGTGGACAGAACAGAATAGTTATATAGTGGGATGAACTAGAATACAGTACTCTATATACATATGAAGTGGACAGCAGTAGTTATATAGAATGAACTAGAATACAGTATATACATATGAAGTAGACAACAGTAGTTATATAGGATGATGACTAGAATACAGTATATACATATGAAGTGGACAACAGTAGTTATATAGGATGAACCATGACTAGAATACAGTATATACATATGAAGTGGACAGCAGTAGTTATATAGGATGAACCATGACTAGAATACAGTATATACATATGAAGTGGACAGCAGTAGTTATATAGGATGAACCTGACTAGAATACAGTATATACATATGAAGTGGACAACAGTAGTTATATAGGATGAACCATGACTAGAATACAGTATATTATATGAAGTGGACAGCAGTAGTTATATAGGATGAACCATGACTAGAATACAGTATATACATATGAAGTGGACAGCAGTCTGAGTTATATAGGATGAACTAGAATACAGTATATACATATGAAGTGGACAGCAGTAGTTATAGGATAGAACCTCTGATGAACCAGTAGTTATATAGGATGACTAGAATACAGTATATACATATGAAGTGGACAGCAGTAGTTATATAGGATGAACTAGAATACAGTATATACATATGAAGTGGACAGCAGTAGTTATATAGGATGAACTAGAATACTCTATATACATATGAAGTGGACAGCAGTAGTTATATAGGATGAACCATGACTAGAATACAGTATATACATATGAAGTGGACAGCAGTAGTTATATAGGATGAACCATGACTAGAATACAGTATATACATATGAAGTAGACAGCAGTAGTTATATAGGATGAACCATGACTAGAATACAGTATATACATATAGACAACAGTAGTTATATAGGATGAACTAGAATACAGATATACATATGAAGTTTTAGCAGGATGAACCATGATATAGAATACAGTATATACATATGAAGTGGACAGCAGTAGTTATATAGGATGAACTAGAATACAGTATATACATATGAAGTAGACAACAGTAGTTATATAGGATGAACTAGAATACAGTATATACATATGAAGTGGACAGCAGTAGTTATATAGGATGAACCATGACTAGAATACAGTATATACATATGAAGTGACAACAGTAGTTATATAGGATGAACTAGAATACAGTATATTATATGAAGTGGACATGAGTTATATAGATGAACTAGAATACAGTATATACATATGAAGTGGACAGCAGTAGTTATATAGGATGAACTAGAATACAGTATATACATATGAAGTGGACAGCAGTAGTTATATAGGATGAACCATGACTAGAATACAGTATATACATATGAAGTAGACAGCAGTAGTTATATAGGATGAACCATGACTAGAATACAGTATATACATATGAAGTAGACAGCAGTAGTTATATAGGATGAACCATGACTAGAATACAGTATATACATATGAAGTGGACAGCAGTAGTTATATAGGATGAACTCTGAATACAGTATATATATATATGAAGTGGACACAGTAGTTATATAGGATGAACTAGAATACAGTATATACATATGAAGTAGACAACAGTAGTTATATAGGATGAACCATGACTAGAATACAGTATATACATATGAAGTGGACAACAGTAGTTATATAGGATGAACCATGACTAGAATACAGTATATATATATGAAGTGGACAGCAGTAGTTATATAGGATGAACCATGACTAGAATACAGTATATACATATGAAGTGGACAGCAGTAGTTATATAGGATGAACCATGACTAGAATACAGTATATACATATGAAGTGGACAACAGTAGTTATATAGGATGAACCATGACTAGAATACAGTATATATATATGAAGTGGACAGCAGGATGAACCATGACTAGAATACAGTATATACATATGAAGTGGACAGCAGTAGTTATATAGGATGAACTAGAATACTAGAATATATACATATGAAGTGGACAGCAGTAGTTATATAGGATGAACCATGACTAGAATACAGTATATACATAGAAGTAGACAGCAGTAGTTATATAGGATGAACTAGAATACAGTATATACATATGAAGTGGACAGCAGTAGTTATATAGGATGAACTAGAATACAGTATATACATATGAAGTGGACAGCAGTAGTTATATAGGATGAACCATGACTAGGTATATACATATGAAGTGGACAGCAGTAGTTATATAGGATGAACTAGAATACAGTATATACATATGAAGTGGACAGCAGTAGTTATATAGGATGAACCATGACTAGAATACAGTATATACATATGAAGTGGACAGCAGTAGTTATATAGGATGAACTAGAATACAGTATATACATATGAAGTGGACAGCAGTAGTTATATAGGATGAACCATGACTAGAATACAGTATATACATATGAAGTGGACAGCAGTAGTTATATAGGATGAACTAGAATACAGTATATACATATGAAGTGGACAGCAGTAGTTATATAGGATGAACTAGAATACAGTATATACATATGAAGTGGACAGCAGTAGTTATATAGGATGAACCATGACTAGAATACAGTATATACATATGAAGTGGACAGCAGTAGTTATATAGGATGAACCATGACTAGAATACAGTATATACATATGAAGTGGACAGCAGTAGTTATATAGGATGAACTAGAATACAGTATATACATATGAAGTGGACAGCAGTAGTTATATAGGATGAACCATGACTAGAATACAGTATATACATATGAAGTAGACAGCAGTAGTTATATAGGATGAACTAGAATACAGTATATACATATGAAGTGGACAGCAGTAGTTATATAGGATGAACTAGAATACAGTATATACATATGAAGAGGACAGCTGAGGTCATACATACAGGAGACCTACAGCTGTACATAGGACATCTATAGAAAGAGGTCTTCCTCAACTTGTTAATTGAAAACGATTTAGAAAAAAAGGTTGACAGAAACTCATGTTCATCCACTCATCGATGGTTTATTAAATATGCATTGGAATATGAACCACTGTATGAATGCTTATAGCTTCTTATAACACATCATAGCTCCTTATAACATGTTATAACACATCATAGCTCCTTATAACACATCATAGCTCCTTATAACACATCATAGCTCCTTATAACATGTTATAACACATCATAGCTCCTTATAACATGTTATAACACGTTATAGCTCCTTATAACACATCATAGCTCCTTATAACATGTTATAACACATCATAGCTCCTTATAACACGTCATAGCTCCTTATAACACATCATAGCTCCTTATAACACATCATAGCTCCTTATAACACATCATAGCTCCTTATAACACATCATAGCTCCTTATAACACATCATAGCTCCTTATAACACGTTATAACACATCATAGCTCCTTATAACACATCATAGCTCCTTATAACACATCATAGCTCCTTATAACACGTCATAGCTCCTTATAACACATCATAGCTCCTTATAACACGTCATAGCTCCTTATAACACATCATAGCTCCTTATAACACGTCATAGCTCCTTATAACACATCATAGCTCCTTATAACACATCATAGCTCCTTATAACACGTCATAGCTCCTTATAACACATCATAGCTCCTTATAACATGTTATAACACATCATAGCTCCTTATAACACATCATAGCTCCTTATAACACGTCATAGCTCCTTATAACACGTTATAACACATCATAGCTCCTTATAACACGTTATAACACATCATAGCTCCTTATAACACGTTATAGCTCCTTATAACACGTTATAACACATCATAGCTCCTTATAACATGTTATAACACATCATAGCTCCTTATAACATGTTATAACACATCATAGCTCCTTATAACACATCATAGCACCTTATAACACATCATAGCTCCTTATAACA
Organism: Oncorhynchus keta; assembly: GCF_023373465.1. Taxonomy (NCBI): domain Eukaryota; kingdom Metazoa; phylum Chordata; class Actinopteri; order Salmoniformes; family Salmonidae; genus Oncorhynchus; species Oncorhynchus keta. The sequence continues at coordinate 49,966 of NW_026280433.1, forward strand.
TGTTATAACACATCATAGCTCCTTATAACACGTTGATGAAGAGGATATAGCTCCTTATAACACATCATAGCTCCTTATAACACATCATAGCTCCTTATAACACATCATAGCTAACCTTATAAGGCATCATAGCTCCTTATAACACGTTATATGATGATCCTTATAACACATCATAGCTCCTTGGGGGATGTTATAACACATTATATGATATAAGAGGACATCATAGCTCCTTATAACACGTCATAGCTCCTTATAACACATCATAGCTCCTTATAACTGGTTATAACACATCATAGCTCCTTATAACACATCATAGCTCTAAAACATGTTATAACACATCATAGCTGGTTATGGGACATCATAGATCCTTATAACATGTGAATCATAGCTCTTATAAAATGTCATGATATATAATAATAGCTCCTTATAACACGTCATAGCTCCTTATAACACGTCATAGCACGTTATAACACATCATAGCTCCTTATAACACATCATAGCTCCTTATAACATATATAGCTCCTTATAAACGTCATAGCTCCTTATAGCTGATGTGCACATCATAGCTCCTTATAACACATCATAGCTCCTTATAACACATCATAGCTCCTTATAACACTACATAGCTCCTTATAACACATCATAGCTCCTTATAACACGTTATAACACTCATAGCCCCATTATAACACATCATAGCTCCTTAAAACAGTTATAACACATCATAGCTCCTTATAACACATCATAGCTCCTTATAAACGTTATAACACATCATAGCTTGTTATAACACATTATAACACATCATAGCTCCTTATAACACATTATAACACATCATAGCTCCTTATAACATGTTATAACACATCATAGCCTTATAACACATTATAACACATCATAGCTCCTTATAACACATCATAGCTCCTTATAACACATCATAGCTCCTGATAACAGTTATAACACATCATAGCTCCTTATAACATGTTATAACACATCATAGCTCCTTATAACACATTATAACACATCATAGCTCCTTATCATAAGCTCTTATAACATATAACACATCATAGCTCCTTATAACACATCTGCCTCTAGCTCCTTATAACACATCATAGCTCCTTATAACACGTTATAACACATCATAGCTCCTTATAACACATCATAGCTCCTTATAACACATCATAGCTTTATAACAGTTATAACACATCATAGCTCCTTATAACACATCATAGTTATAACACATCATAGCTCCTTATAACACATCATAGCTCCTTATAACACATCATAGCTCCTTATAACATGTTATAACACATCATAGCTCCTTATAACACGTTATAACACATCATAGCTCCTTATAACACATCATAGCTCCTTATAACATGTGGGATGTCTTGATGATGATGATGAAGAGGATGTGAAGGCTGGTGCTGGGGGGGATGTCTTAATGATGATGATGAAGAGGATGTGAAGGCTGGTGCTGGGGTGGGGGATGTCTTAATGATGATGATGAAGAGGATGTGAAGGCTGGTGCTGGGGGATGTCTTCATGATGATGATGAAGAGGATGTGAAGGCTGGGGGGGATGTCTTAATGATGATGATGAAGAGGATGTGAAGGCTGGTGCTGGGGGGGGTCTTAATGATGATGATGATGATGATGATGATGAAGAGGATGTGAAGGCTGGTGCTGGGTGGGGGATGTCTTCATGATGATGATGAAGAGGATGTGAAGGCTGGGGTGGGATGTCTTAATGATGATGATGAAGAGGATGTGAAGGCTGGTGCTGGGATGTCTTCATGATGATGATGATGATGTGAAGGCTGGTGCTGGGTGGGGATGTCTTCATGATGATGATGAAGATGATGTGAAGGCTGGGGTGTCTTGATGATGAAGAGGGTGTAAGATGTCCTCCTGACCTCTCTACTGTCAGCTGATGTGCACTGCTGAAACGTTTTGGTTTAAAATGGCTGCCATGGTGGTGGGGTGGGGTGGGGGCTTGTGTAGCCAGTTATGGCATCAGAGCCTTCTATTGTTGTAAAGGCCCCAGGATGCCCCCACCCCCAGGTGGGTGTTGGCCTATCTACAGGTGGTTGGGGGGGGTGATACTGCTATCTACAGGTGGTTGGGGTGGGGGGTGTTCCTGCTTCTGATAATAATACAGGTGGTTGGGGTGGGGGGGGGTGTTACTGCTATCACAGGTGGTTGGGGTGGGGGTGTTACTGGCCATCACACTGTCATCTACAGGTGGTTGGGGTGGGTGGGGGGCTTGTTGACTGCCATCTACAGGTGGTTGATTGGCCAGGGGCTTGTTGATGTTACAGTCATCTACAGGTGTGCTTGTTGGGGTGGGGGGTGTTACTGTCATCTGCAGGTGGTTGTTACAGTTGGGTCAGGGGGGTGATTACTGCTATCTACAGGTGGTTCTTGGGGGGTTGTTACTGTCATCTACAGGTGGTTGGGGTGGGGGTGGGGTGGTGTTACTGTCATCTGCAGGTGGTTGGGGGTGGGGGGGGTATGGCATCAGAGCCTTCTATGTTGCCGTAAAGGCCCCAGGATGTCCCCCCAACCCCCAGGTGGGTGTTACTGCTATCTACAGGTGGTTGGGGTGAGACTCCCCCCCCCCCATTATAATACACAGACTCTCCCCCCCCCATTATAAAACACAGCCGACAGAACAGAGGATCAACACTGCATTATAAACCCAGTCTAATCCCTTATGAGCCGTTATAGCGTAGAGGTTGTTTGGCAGTAAAGTCACCAGGTACTTCAGCCGTCCAGCCCAATGCACGCTGGGAGTTGTTATCCGGGGGGGGAGCCTGCAGGGAAGCAGCCTGGTGACTGCCAGCAGCTGGTCTGTGGTGGGTTATTGATCAGGACCAAGCTGATACAGTATTATTGATTATTGATTGGCAGACACCAGAGACGACATGGACATAGACCTCTCCCCTTTGAGAGAGTCAGAGCAGAGCAGAGCAAGGTGAAGCTGCCTCTAGAGTCTACAGGCACCGATCTAAAGGTCACTTCCTGCCCCCTGATGAACGACGAGAGACGAGACAGGTAGGAGGAAGAGGAGGAGGAAGGAGGAGGACCGCACCACAATCTGTCAAATGTCTTTCATACCACACATCTCTTAATAACACAACAAACATTTCTCCAGTCCACACCTCCTGAGGGTTACGATACAAAAGCAGGATCAACGAACTAAACCAGATAACTCTGATAAACAACCAGAGATAACTGCTGGTTTCCTGGTTGTTTAAAACAGTCTTTAAAAAAACAATTTGATAACATTCCCAGAAGTGTAGAAGAACCTGAAGCAGGTCGACTGATCCTAGGTCAGTTCTCTAGGGTTAGAGTTAGTAAGCACTACAGTGCTGTCCTGTCAGGTCGACTGATCCTAGGTCAGTTCTCTAGGGTCAGAGTTAGTAAACACTACAGTCCTGTCAGGTCGACTGATCCTAGGTCAGTTCTCTAGGGTCAGAGTTAGTAAACACTACAGTCCTGTCAGGTTGACTGATCCTAGGTCAGTTCTCTAGGGTCAGAGTTAGTAAACACTACAGTCCTGTCAGGTTGACTGATCCTAGGTCAGTTCTCTAGGGTCAGAGATAGTGTGACATTGTCCCCTGATCGCTCAATGTTCTGCTTGTTGATTGGCCAGTCGCAGGTCTGCTTGTTGATTGGCCAGTCACAGTCCTGCTTGTTGATTGGCCAGTCACAGTCCTGCTTGTTGATTGGCCAGTCACAGTTCTGCTTGTTGATTGGCCAGTCACAGTCCTGCTTGTTGATTGGCCAGTCACAGGTCTGCTTGTTGATTGGCCAGTCACAGTTCTGCTTGTTGATTAGCCAGTTAGACAGTTCTGCTTGTTGATTGGCCAGTCACAGTCCTGCTTGTTGATTGGCCAGTCACAGGTCTGCTTGTTGATTGGCCAGTCACAGTCCTGCTTGTTGATTGGCCAGTCACAGTCCTGCTTGTTGATTGGCCAGTCACAGGTCTGCTTGTTAATTGGCCAGTCACAGTTCTGCTTGTTGATTGGCCAGTTAGACAGTTCTGCTTGTTGATTGGCCACAGTTAGACAGGTCTGCTTGTTGATTGGCCACAGTTAGACAGGTCTGCTTGTTGATTGGCCACAGTTAGACAGGTCTGCTTGTTGATTGGCCACAGTTCGACAGGTCAGCTTGGTGATTGGACACAGTTCGACAGTTCTGGTATTGGACAGTTCTGCTTGTTGATTGGCCACAGTTAGACAGTTCTGCTTGTTGATTGGCCAGTTAGACAGTTCTGCTTGTTGATTGGCCAGTTAGACAGTTCTGCTTGTTGATTGGCCAGTTAAGACAGTTTTGACAGTTAACTCTGCTGTGAATTGTCCTGTCGGTCTGTTGGTTCTGACTCTCTCCAGATATCTGGTCTTGAGCCTTGACAACCTGTGGAGAAGACAAGGGGCCACATGTTAGAGATGGGCAGGAATAGCCTGTATTTACTATAGGACTGTAGGTTAAAGTATGTGTTACTATATTTACTATAGGACTGTAGGTTAAAGTATGTGTTACTATATTTACTATAGGACTGTAGGTTAAAGTATGTGTTACTATAGGACTGTAGGTTAAAGTATGTGTTACTATAGGACTGTAGGTTAAAGTATGTGTTACTATATTTACTATAGGACTGTAGGTTAAAGTATGTGTTACTATATTTACTATAGGACTGTAGGTTAAAGTATGTGTTACTATATTTACTATAGGACTGTAGGTTAAAGTATGTGTTAATATATTTACTATAGGACTGTAGGTTAAAGTATGTGTTACTATATTTACTATAGGTGTAGGTTAAATATTTACTATAGGACTGTAGGTTAAAGTATGTGTTAATATATTTACTATAGGACTGTAGGTTAAAGTAATGTTACTATATTTACTATAGGACTGTAGGTTAAAGTATGTGTTAATATATTTACTATAGGACTGTAGGTTAAAGTATGTGTTACTATATTTACTATAGGACTGTAGGTTAAAGTATGTGTTAATATATTTACTATAGGACTGTAGGTTAAAGTATGTGTTACTGTATTTACTATAGGACTGTAGGTTAAAGTATGTGTTACTATATTTACTATAGGACTGTAGGTTAAAGTATGTGTTACTATATTTACTATAGGACTGTAGGTTAAAGTATGTGTTAATATATTTACTATAGGACTGTAGGTTAAAGTATGTGTTACTGTATATACTATAGGACTGTAGGTTAAAGTATGTGTTACTATAGGACTGTAGGTTAAAGTATGTGTTACTGTATTTACTATAGGACTGTAGGTTAAAGTATGTGTTACTGTATTTACTATAGGACTGTAGGTTAAAGTATGTGTTACTATAGGACTGTAGGTTAAAGTATGTGTTACTGTATATACTATAGGACTGTAGGTTAAAGTATGTGTTACTGTATATACTATAGGACTGTGGGTTAAAGTATGTGTTACTGTATATACTATAGGACTGTAGGTCCTACAACATAGAGGATAGTCAGGGATGTTACAAGGTTGAGATGAGGGCCCAACCCAATTCAAACCAAATCCCGGCATCATCCCTATTCTGGCATCACCCACCCCCTAGCACCACCCCCACCACTGGCATCACCCACCCCACTGGCATCACCCACCCCACTGGCATCACCCCCATTCTGGCATCACCCCCATTCTGGCATCACCCCTATTCTGGCATCACCCCCACCCCTGGCACCACCCCTATTCTGGCATCACCCCCACCCCTGGCACCACCCCTATTCTGGCATCACCCCCACCCCTGGCACCACCCCTATTCTGGCATCACCCCCACCCCTGGCACCACCCCTATTCTGGCATCACCCCCACCACTGGCACCACCCCTATTCTGGCATCACCCCCACCACTGGCACCACCCCTATTCTGGCATCACCCCCACCACTGGCACCACCCCTATTCTGGCATCACCCCCACCACTGGCATCACTGCAGCAGCAAACTGTCATCCTATCACCATTATCATTCTATCCCTCCTTACTTTTTCATCCCGCAGCCAATGTTGCTCCAAGCCAAGACAAATATCCTCCTCCTGGAGTTCCCAGTATCAGTCTCTCCCATCATCATCATGATCATGATCATCATCATCATCACCACAGGCCGGTAGGAGTCCAGTTCATCCCGGGGAGCATGCCGGTGCAGCCTCTCTAGCCTTGGGCCTCAGCTCACTCCAGGTACCTCTCGAAAACATCGAGTTCTGTGTCCGTGTCGTAAGGGACAGAGGCCGGGTCAGATAGTACCCCTAGGTCCACCAGCGCCTGGTCCATATCTTCCGGTAGAAACACTATCCCCACATTCAGGACGATGTATTCCATTAGAAAGGCATAGTAGAGGATCAACACGTTCACACAAAACAGGCCCAGATAAAACATACAGGGAAGTTCGTTGAGCAGCGATTCCAACGAATCTAGTCGAGCATAAGTTTTGAGTGTCATGGAAAACTAAACCGGGAAAGTTTAGCTCAGCCAGTTATGTTGACAAGGAGCAGGATAAAGGACAGTGTCATTGCTCTGAGACCAGCAGTAACATGGACAGTGTATTTGGAGTGTCCATTTCGGCGGAGACGAGGACAATGATTTGTCCTGAAATGCCAGCTTTTGCAAATAGCACAGCTATCAAGCGATATACATTAGTTAGGAGGTACACGAAATAACCTATAACAACAAAACAACAAAAAGTCCGTTCACCGCTAGTTCATGTAAAACACAGTGTTAACTCGATGCATTCATTGATATTCTCGGAGAAGGTCGAAGGAAAAAAAACTGTTGCGTTATTTGCAACATGCCTGCCCTGGTTAACTATTACCGGCCAACGACTTTATCGATCTATTATTATACAGGAATATGTTCTATCGATGGAAATAAATTCGATAATCCAGACCTCCCGTTACATTTTCATGTCAACATTTCCGCTAACTGCATCTAAACAGTCCGACCTTTCGGTCAAAACAGTACAGATACGTCTATTTAGCTTAAGCATTTGATTGGTTCATTATAGAATAACGTCCTGTGAATGGTCAACTGAGACATCGATCACACTGATCCCGCCTTTTCATCGGTTTTTGACGTTTGTTGCGTTTTACGTCGATGGCTCCTCGTGTTTGGTATTTGATTGGCTGCTGTGTTCATCGTTGTTGGATGAAGACCAATCAACGTCCCCGAATTGTTGGAAGAAAAAAAAACTGTTCGATTTTTTTTCCCCCAAAACACTATTGGGATTTGTAGTTTTTTGTAACTGTCATTTTAATGAAATTGTGTTACCGGAACACAACAAAGAAACTTCATGTCCCAAACTCCCCGGCACTAAACCAGTTACGTAAACGCGTTATTCCTCACAAGATATACGTTCGGGTATGTCCCCTTCTCGCTTCGTTAGCCACAGCTATTTGGTTAGCTAGATATTTTGTTAGCTATATATATATACAGGATATATGGACGTGATGGGATTGATATAACAGGCAAAAAAAACCTAAGCTAGCAACATCTTTTTTTTTTTTTTTAAAGTGCAACTATGTTCGGTCGGTCACGGAGTTGGGGAGGAGGACAGGGGAAAACAAAAAATATCCATTCCCTGGACCATCTCAAGTAAGTAACTAGCATCATTGCTAAGGTTACCCTGCCGGGGTGTATTCATTACGCTCGTTCTGTTACAAAACGTTACTTAAAAACGGTAGCGACATTAAAGGCACGGGGAGGAACCTACCCGAATGTGTCCAATTTAAATGAATACGTTTCTGTTTTCAAAACGCAACTGTTTGGTCGAATTCGCCAGCTAAACCCCGATAGTTTACTACGCTAACATGGTTAGCATACCGAGCTAATCCACTTAGCTTGTACTGTCAAACCAAATGCGTTGGTTATCTAACGTTGCTGTTGTTTCCTTGTCACAACTGTGTGAACAATGTCAGATGTGTTTGACTGCTACGAAACGCTAGCTAGCTACATGACGGGTGTCATTACTTGATAACAGCTAGATATACTAACATTAGCTAGCTAGCTACATGATGGGTGTCATTATAACAACTAGATATACTAACATTAGCTAGCTAGCTACATGATGGGTGTCATTATAACAACTAGATATACTAACATTAGCTAGCTAGCTACATGATGGGTGTCATTATAACAGCTAGATATACTAACATTAGCTAGCTAGCTACATGATGGGTGTCATTACTTGATGACAGCTAGATATACTAACATTAGCTCGCTAACTACATGATGGGTGTCATTATAACAGCTAGATATACTAACATTAGCCAGCTAGCTACATGATGGGTGTCATTATAACAGCTAGAGCCACTAACATTAGCCAGCTAACTACATGATGGGTGTCATTATAACAGCTAGAGCCACTAACATTAGCCAGCTAACTACATGATGGGTGTCATTATAACAGCTAGAGCCACTAACATTAGCCAGCTAACTACATGATGGGTGTCATTACTTGATAACAGCTAGAGCCACTAACATTAGCTAGCTACCTACATGATGGGTGTCATTACTTGATGACAACTAGAGCCACTAACATTAGCTAGCTACCTACATGATGGGTGTCATTACTTGATGACAACTAGAGCCACTAACATTAGCTAGCTAACTACATGATGGGTGTCATTACTTGATAACAGCTAGATATACTAACATTAGCTAGCTAGCTACATGATGGGTGTCATTACTTGATAACAGCTAGATATACTAACATTAGCTAGCTAGCTACATGATGGGTGTCATTACTTGATAACAGCTAGATATACTAACATTAGCTAGCTACCTACATGATGGGTGTCATTACTTGATAACAGCTAGATATACTAACATTAGCTAGCTACATGATGGGTGTCATTACTTGATGACAGCTAGATATACTAACATTAGCTAGCTACCTACATGATGGGTGTCATTACTTGATGACAGCTAGATATACTAACTACATGATGGGTGTCATTACTTGATGACAGCTAGATATACTAACTACATGATGGGTGTCATTACTTGATGACAGCTAGATATACTAACATTAGCTAGCTAGCTACATGATGGGTGTCATTACTTGATGACAGCTAGATATACTAACATTAGCTAGCTAGCTACATGATGGGTGTCATTACTTGATGACAGCTATATATACTAACATTAGCTAGCTAGCTACATGATGGGTGTCATTACTTGATGACAGCTAGATATACTAACTACATGATGGGTGTCATTACTTGATAACAGCTAGATCGACCTACGTTAGCTAGCTAGCTAACTACATGATGGGTGTCATTATAACAGCTAGATATACTAAGGTTAGTTTATGAGTCCATCCCGTCTATGTGACTGTAGGCTAGCATATTCCGTGGTCCAGAGTGGGTGTTCCAGTTCAAATTGACAGTGCTGTATAGCCACCACACGTTTTACTGAAAAACAACCTGTTTTCTACCATTGTCCATTGTCCATCTCATCCCTTCCTTTCCTCTTCTTCTCCATCCCTCCTTCTCTCCTCCCTCTAGGTATATGTACCATGTCCTGACTAAGAACACGACGGTAACCGACAGCAACAGGAACTTGCTGGTGGAGACCATTCGCTCCATCACTGAGATACTCATCTGGGGAGACCAGAACGACAGCTCCGTCTTCGAGTAAGACTTTAACCACGACTCTATTTTATTTTACTCTATTCTGTTCTACTCCTCTATTCCTATCTATTGTACTATACTCTACTCTATTCCGTTCTACTCCTATCTATTGTACTATACTCTACTCTATTCTGTTCTACTCCTCTATTCCTATCTATTGTACTATACTCTACTCTATTAAACACTGTTCTACTCCTATCTATTGTACTATACTCTACTCTATTCTGTTCTACTCCTATCTATTGTACTATACTCTATTCTGTTCTACTCCTATCTATTGTACTATACTCTACTCTATTAAACACTGTTCTACTCCTCTATTCCTATCTATTGTACTCGACTCTACTCTATTCTGTTCTACTCCTATCTATTGTACTATACTCTACTCTATTCTGTTCTACTCCTATCTATTGTACTATACTCTACTCTATTCCGTTCTACTCCTATCTATTGTACTATACTCTACTCTATTCTGTTCTACTCCTATCTATTGTACTATACTCTACTCTATTCTGTTCTACTCCTCTTTTCCTATCTATTGTACTATACTCTACTCTATTCCGTTCTACTCCTATCTATTGTACTATACTCTACTCTATTCTGTTCTACTCCTATCTATTGTACTATACTCTACTCTATTAAACACTGTTCTACTCCTCTACTCGACTCTACTCTATTCTGTTCTACTCCTATCTATTGTACTATACTCTACTCTATTCTGTTCTACTCCTATCTTTTCCTATCTATTGTACTATACTCTACCCTATTCCGTTCTACTCCTATCTATTGTACTATACTCTACTCTATTCTGTTCTACTCCTCTATTCCTATCTATTGTACTCTACTCTATTAAACACTGTTCTATTCCTATCTATTGTACTATACTCTACTCTATTCTGTTCTATTCCTATCTATTGTACTATACTCTACTCTATTCTGTTCTACTCCTCTATTCCTATCTATTGTACTATACTCTACTCTATTCTGTTCTACTCCTCTATTCCTATCTATTGTACTATACTCTACTCTATTCTGTTCTACTCCTATCTATTGTACTATACTCTACTCTATTCTGTTCTACTCCTATCTATTGTACTATACTCTACTCTATTCTGTTCTACTCCTATCTATTGTACTATACTCTATTCTGTTCTACTCCTATCTATTGTACTATACTCTACTCTATTAAACACTGTTCTACTCCTCTATTCCTATCTATTGTACTCGACTCTACTCTATTCTGTTCTACTCCTATCTATTGTACTATACTCTACTCTATTCTGTTCTACTCCTATCTATTGTACTATACTCTACTCTATTCTGGTCTACTCCTCTATTCCTATCTATTGTACTCTACTCTACTCTATTACACACTGTTCTATTCCTATCTATTGTACTATACTCTACTCTATTCTGTTCTACTCCTCTATTCCTATCTATTGTACTATACTCTACTTTATTCTCCTCTATTCCTATCTATTGTACTCTACTCTACTCTATTACACACTGTTCTATTCCTATCTATTGTACTATACTCTACTCTATTCTGGTCTACTCCTCTATTCCTATCTATTGTACTCTACTCTACTCTATTACACACTGTTCTATTCCTATCTATTGTACTATACTCTACTCTATTCTGTTCTATTCCTATCTATTGTACTATACTCTACTCTATTATGTTCTACTCCTCTATTCCTATCTATTGTACTATACTCTACTCTATTAAACACTGTTCTACTCCTATCTATTGTACTCTACTCTATTCCATTCTACTCCTCTATTCCTATCTATTGTACTCTACTCTACTCTATTAAACACTGTTCTATTCCTATCTATTGTACTCTACTCTATTCTGTTCTACTCCTCTATTCCTATCTATTGTACTCTACTCTACTCTATTACACACTGTTCTATTCCTATCTATTGTACTATACTCTACTCTATTAAACACTGTTCTACTCCTATCTATTGTACTCTACTCTATTCCATTCTACTCCTCTATTCCTATCTATTGTACTCTACTCTACTCTATTAAACACTGTTCTATTCCTATCTATTGTACTCTACTCTATTCTGTTCTACTCCTCTATTCCTATCTATTGTACTCTACTCTATTAAACACTGTTCTATTCCTATCTATTGTACTATACTCTACTCTATTCTGTTCTACTCCTCTACTCCTATCTATTGTACTATACTCTACTCTATTAAACACTGTTCTACTCCTATCTATTGTACTATACTCTACTCTATTCTGTTCTACTCCTCTATTCCTATCTATTGTACTCTACTCTACTCTATTAAACACTGTTCTATTCCTATCTATTGTACTATACTCTACTCTATTCTGTTCTACTCCTCTATTCCTATCTATTGTACTCTACTCTACTCTATTAAACACTGTTCTATTCCTATCTATTGTACTCTACTCTATCAAACACTGTTCTACTCCTATCTATTGTACTCTACTCTACTCTATTAAACACTGTTCTACTCCTATCTATTGTACTCTACTCTACTCTATTAAACACTGTTCTATTCCTATCTATTGTACTCTACTCTACTCTATTCTGTTCTACTCCTCTATTCCTATCTATTGTACTCTACTCTACTCTATTCTGTTCTACTCCTCTATTCCTATCTATTGTACTCTACTCTACTCTATTACACACTGTTCTATTCCTATCTATTGTACTATACTCTACTCTATTCTGTTCTACTCCTCTATTCCTATCTATTGTACTGTACTCTACTTTATTCTACTCTATTCCTATCTATTGTACTGTACTCCACTTTATTCTACTGTATTCCTATCTATTGTACTATACTCTACTTAATTCTACTCTACTTTATTCTACTCTATTCCTCTCTATATTCCACTCTATTCCTCTCTATACTCGATTCTATTCCTATCTATTTTACTCCACTTTATTCTGCTCTATTCTTTGTTCTACTCTGTTCTACTCTACTCTATTCCTTTCTATTGTACCATACTCTACTTAATTCTACTCTACTTTATTCTACTCTATTTTCTACTCTATTCCTCTCTATTGTACCATACTCTACTTAATTCTACTCTACTTTATTCTACTCTGTATTCTACTTTATTCCTCTCTATTGTACCACACTCTACTTTATTCTACTCTATATTCTATTCTATTAATTTCTATTGTACCATACTCTACTTAATTCTACTCTACTTTATTCTACTCTATTCCTCTCTATTGTATCATACTCTACTTAATTCTACTCTACTTTATTCTACTCTATTCCTCTCTATTGTATCATACTCTACTTAATTCTACTCTACTTTATTCTACTCTATTCCTCTCTATTGTACCATACTCTACTTTATTCTACTCTATTCCTCTCTATTGTACCATACTGTACTTAATTCAACTGTACTTTATTCTACTCTATATTCTACTCTATTCCTCTCTATTGTACCACCCTACTTAATTCTACTCTACTTTATTCTACTCTATATTCTACTCTATTCCTCTCTATTGTACCATACTCTACTTAATTCTACTCTACTTTATTCTACTCTATATTCTACTCTATTCCTCTCTATTGTACCACCCTACTTAATTCTACTCTACTTTATTCTACTCTATATTCTACTCTATTCCTTTCTATTGTACCATACTCTACTTAATGCTACTCTACTTAATGCTACTCTACTTAATGCTACTCTACTTAATGCTACTCTACTTCATGCTACTCTACTTTATTGTACTCTACTTAATGCTACTCTACTTTATTCTCCTCTACTTAATGCTACTCTACTTTATTCTACTCTACTTTATTCCTCTCTATTGTACCATACTCTGCTTAATGCTACTCTACTTTATTCTACTCTATATTCTACTTTATTCCTCTCTATTGTACCATACTCTACTTAATTCTACTCTACTTAATTCTACTCTGTACTCTACTCTATTCCTCTCTATTGTACCATACTCTACTTAATTCTACTCTACTTAATGCTACTCTACTTAATTCTACTCTACTTAATGCTACTCTACTTAATTCTACTCTACTTAATTCTACTCTACTTAATGCTACTCTGTATCTTCTCTGTTCTCAGCTTCTTCCTGGAGAAGAACATGTTTGCGTTCTTTCTGAATATCCTTCGCCAGAAGTCCGGTCGCTACGTCTGTGTCCAGCTACTCCAGACGCTCAACATCCTGTTTGAAAATATCAGCCACGAGACGTCGCTCTGTGAGTACACGTACACACACACACACACGCACGCACGCGCACACACACACACACTGGCCACCTGTGGTTTCGATGCCCCAGAGTTTTAATCAGCCTGAATAAGATATTTCAGTTCTATAACTGTGTTCTCCTCATCTCTCCTCCTCTCTCCTCATCTCTCCTCCTCCTCCTCCTCTCTCCTCCTCTCTCCTCCTCTCTCCTCCTCCTCTAGATTACCTGCTCCAACAACCCTCAACTTCCATCATATAACTGTGATCTCTCCTCCTCTCTCCTCCTCCTCTTACTAGATTACCTGCTGTCCAACAACCACGTCAACTCCCATCATATAACTGTGTTCTCCTCCTCTCTCTCCTCTCTCCTCCTCTCTCCTCCTCTCCTCATCTCTCCCTCTCCTCTCTCTCCTCATCTCTCCTCATCTCTCCTCCTCCTCTAGATTACCTGCTGTCCAACAACCACATCAACTCCCATCATATAACTGTGTTCTCCTCCTCTCTCCTCCTCCTCTCCTCCTCTCTCCTCTCCTCCTCCTCTCTCCTCCTCTCTCCTCCTCTCTCCTCCTCTCTCTCCTCATCTCTCCTCCTCTCTCCTCCTCCTCTCTCCTCTCTCCTCCTCTCTCCTCCTCTCTCCTCCTCTCTCTCCTCATCTCTCCTCCTCCTCTAGATTACCTGCTGTCCAACAACCACTCCTCCCATCTCCCATCATCTAACTGTGTCTCCTCTCTCAACTCCATCATATCTCTCCTCATCTCTCCTCCTCTCTCCTCCTCTCCTCTCTCCTCCTCTCCTCCTCCTCTAGATTACCTGCTGTCCAACAACCACGTCAACTCCTCCCATCATATAACTGTGTTCTCCTCATCTCTCCTCCTCTCTCCTCCTCTCTCCTCCTCTCTCCTCCTCCTCTCCTAGATTACCTGCTGTCCAACAACCACGTCAACTCCTCCCCATATAACTGTGTTCTCCTCCTCTCTCCTCCTCCTCCTCTCCTCCTCTCTCCTCCTCTCCTCCTCTCTCCTCCTCTCTCCTCTCTCCTCATCTCTCCTCCTCTCTCCTCCTCCTCCTCTAGATTACCTGCTGTCCAACAACCACGTCAACTCCTCCCATCATATAACTGTGTTTCTCCCTCTCCTCTCTCTCCTCCTCTCTCCTCCTCTCCTCCTCTCTCCTCCTCCTCTAGATTACCTGCTGTCCAACAACCACGTCAACTCCCATCATATAACTGTGTTCTCCTCCTCTCTCCTCTCCTCTCTCCTCCTCTCTCTCCTCCTCCTCTAGATTACCTCTCCTCTCTCCTCATCTCCACCTCTAGATTACCTGCTCCAACAACCACGTCAACTCCCATCATATAACTGTGTTCTCCTCCTCTCTCCTCCTCTCTCCTCCTCTCTCCTCCTCTCCTCTCTCCTCCTCTCTCCTCCTCTCTCCTCCTCCTCTAGATTACCTGCTGTCCAACAACCACGTCAACTCCCATCATATAACTGTGTTCTCCTCCTCTCTCCTCCTCTCTCTCTCCTCTCTCTCCTCCTCTCTCCTCCTCTCTCCTCTCTCTCTCTCTCCTCTCTCCTCCTCCTCTAGATTACCTGCTGTCCAACAACCACGTCAACTCCCATCATATAACTGTGTCTCTCCTCCTCTCTCCTCCTCTCTCCTCCTCTCTCCTCCTCTCTCTCCTCCTCTCTCCTCCTCCTCTAGATTCTCCAACAACCCTCAACTCCCATCATATAACTGTGTTCTCCTCATCTCTCCTCCTCTCCTCCTCTCTCTCCTCCTCCTCTAGATTACCTGCTGTCCAACAACCACGTCAACTCCCATCATATAACTGTGTTCTCCTCATCTCTCCTCCTCTCTCCTCCTCTCTCCTCTCTCCTCCTCTCTCTCCTCTCTCTCCTCCTCCTCTAGATTACCTGCTGTCCAACAACCACGTCAACTCCCATCATATAACTGTGTTCCTCTCTCCTCTCCTCCTCTCTCCTCCTCTCTCCTCTCCTCTCCTCCTCTCCTCTCTCCTCCTCCTCTAGATTACCTGCTGTCCAACAACCACGTCAATTCCATCATATAACAAGTTTGACTTCTCTCGAGGAGATCATGGCCTATTACATCTCCTTCCTGAAGACCCTGTCCTCAAACTGAACAACCACTCCCACCGTGTTCTTCTATAACGAGGTGAGGGGGGACTGGGGGGCTGGACCCCACCTCCTTCTTCTCCGAGGTGAGGGGGGACTCTAGATTACCTGGACAACCACACCGTCCTTCTTCTATAAGTTTGAGGTGGGGGGACTGGGGGGCTGGACAACCACACCGTGCACTTCTTCTATAACGAGGTGACCTGGGGGGCTGGACAACCACACCGTGCACTTCTTCTATAACGAGGTGAGGGGGGACTGGGGGCTGGACAACCACACCGTGCACTTCTTCTATAACGAGGTGGGGGACTGGGGGGGGCTGGACAACCACACCGTGCACTTCTTCTATAACGAGGTGGGGGAACTGGACAACCACACCGTGCACTTCTTCTATAACGAGGTGAGGGGTGGGGGGACTGGGGGGCTGGACAACCACACCGTGCACTTCTTCTATAACGAGGTGAGGGGTGGGGGGACTGGGGGGCTGGACAACCACACCGTGCACTTCTTCTATAACGAGGTGGGGGGCTGGACAACCACACCGTGCACTTCTTCTATAACGAGGTGGGGGGGAACTGGACAACCACACCGTGCACTTCTTCTATAACGAGGTGAGGGGTGGGGGGGGGGACTGGGGGGCTGGACAACCACACCGTGCACTTCTTCTATAACGAGGTGAGGGGTGGGGGGGGGACTGGGGGGCTGGACAACCACACCGTGCACTTCTTCTATAACGAGGTGGGGGGCTGGACAACCACACCGTGCACTTCTTCTATAACGAGGTGAGGGGTGGGGGTGGGGGGCTGGACAACCACACCGTGCACTTCTTCTATAACGAGGTGAGGGGTGAGGGGACTGGACAACCACACCGTGCACTTCTTCTATAACGAGGTGAGGGGTGGGGGGGACTGGGGGGCTGGACAACCACACCGTGCACTTCTTCTATAACGAGGTGAGGGGTGGGGGGACTGGGGGGCTGGACAACCACACCGTGCACTTCTTCTATAACGAGGTGAGGGGCGGGGGGGCTGGACAACCACACCGTACACTTCTTCTATAACGAGGAATGGGGGCCTGGACAACCACACCGTCCACTTCTTCTATAACGAGGTGAGGGGTGGGGGACTGGACAACCACACCGTGCACTTCTTCTATAACGAGGTGAGGGGCGGGGGGGTAGTGGACAACCACACCGTACACTTCTTCTATAACGAGGTGAGGGGGCTGGACAACCACACCGTCCACTTCTTCTATAACGAGGTGAGAGGGGTGGGGGGACTGGACAACCACACCGTGCACTTCTTCTATAACGAGGTGAGGGGGGGGGGGACTGGGGGGCTGGACAACCACACCGTACACTTCTTCTATAACGAGGTGAGGGGGGGCTGGACAACCACACCGTCCACTTCTTCTATAACGAGGTGAGGGGTGGGGGGGGACTGGACAACCACACCGTGCACTTCTTCTATAACGAGGTGAGGGGTGGGGGGGGGACTGGGGGGCTGGACAACCACACCGTACACTTCTTCTATAACGAGGTGAGGGGGGGGACTGGACAACTACCAACTACCGCCCTATATCTGGAATGAGGGGCCATAATGTAGTGTCCTATATCTGGAATGAGGGGCCATAATGTAGTGCCCTATATCTGGAATGAGGGGCCATAATGTAGTGCCCTATATCTGGAATGAGGGGCCATAATGTAGTGCCCTATATCTGGAATGAGGGGCCATAATGTAGTGCCCTATATCTGGAATGAGGGGCCATAATGTAGTGCCCTATATCTGGAATGAGGGACCATAATGTAGTGCCCTATATCTGGAATGAGGGGCCATAATGTAGTGCCCTATATCTGGAATGAGGGGCCATAATGTAGTGCCCTATATCTGGAATGAGGGGCCATAATGTAGTGCCCTATATCTGGAATGAGGGACCATAATGTAGTGCCCTATATCTGGAATGAGGGGCCATAATGTAGTGCCCTATATAGGTAATGAGGGGCCATAATGTAGGGCCCTATATCTGGAATGAGGGGCCATAATGTAGTGCCCTATATCTAGAATGAGGGGCCATAATGTAGTGCCCTATATCTGGAATGAGGGGCCATAATGTAGTGCCCTATATAGGTAATGAGGGGCCATAATGTAGGGCCCTATATCTGGAACGAGGGGCCATAATGTAGTGCCCTATATAGAGAATGAGGGGCCATAATGTAGTGCCCTATATAGGTAATGAGGGGCCATAATGTAGTGCCCTATATCTGGAATGAGGGGCCATAATGTAGGGCCCTATATAGGTAATGAGGGGCCATAATGTAGTGCCCTATATCTGGAATGAGGGGCCATAATGTAGTGCCCTATATCTGGAATGAGGGGCCATAATGTAGTGCCCTATATCTGGAATGAGGGGCCATAATGTAGTGCCCTATATAGGGAATGAGGGGCCATAATGTAGTGCCCTATATCTGGAATGAGGGGCCATAATGTAGTGCCCTATATCTGGAATGAGGGGCCATAATGTAGTGCCCTATATCTGGAATGAGGGGCCATAATGTAGTGCCCTATATCTGGAATGAGGGGCCATAATGTAGTGCCCTATATCTGGAATGAGGGGCCATAATGTAGTGCCCTATATCTGGAATGAGGGGCCATAATGTAGTGCCCTATATCGGGAATGAGGGGCCATAATGTAGTGCCCTATATAGGGAATGAGGGGCCACAATGTAGGGCCCTATATAGGGAATGAGGGGCCATAATGTAGTGCCCTATATAGGGAATGAGGGGCCATAATGTAGTGCCCTATATCTGGAATGAGGGGCCAGTCCCCTAGGAATGAGGGGGTAAGGGCATAAATGTAGGGCCCTATATAGGGAATGAGGGGCCATAATGTAGTGCCCTATATCTGGAATGAGGGGCCATAATGTAGTGCCCTATATCTGGAATGAGGGGCCACAATGTAGGGCCCTATATAGGGAATGAGGGGCCACAATGTAGGGCCCTATATAGGGAATGAGGGGCCATAATGTAGTGCCCTATATAGGTAATGAGGGGCCATAATGTAGGGCCCTATATCGGGAATGAGGGACCGTAATGTAGGGCCCTATATAGGGAATGAGGGGCCATAATGTAGGGCCCTATAGGGAATGAGGGACCATAATGTAGTGCCCTATATAGGGAATGAGGGACCGTAATGTAGGGCCCTATATAGGGAAAGAGCGACCATAATGTCATTCCCTATATAGTGAATGAGGGACCGTAATGTAGGGCCCTCTATAGGGAATGAGGGGCCATAATGTAGGGCCCTATATAGGCACGAGGGGCCTTTTGGGACACGACCTTTGCGATTGACCTTTGTTTTTCAGCACTCGACCTTTGGCTTCTGTGTATGGGGTAAAGTTATTGGTGTACTGTCGATGGTAGCTCCTCTCTTCGCCCAATTCCCCCTCTCTTCCTGAAGTGTGCACTTGACCATTTGCCCGTCGTGGATTTAAAAGCATCGGATGGAGTTTCCCTCCCATTTTGTTAAATCCACGATGGGAAGTGTACAATGGTACACTTTTGGGGGAGGAAGTGGATATTTGGGGCTTCAAGCCTTGGAATCTGGGCTTAATACTCCTCTGTTCCC
Organism: Oncorhynchus keta; assembly: GCF_023373465.1. Taxonomy (NCBI): domain Eukaryota; kingdom Metazoa; phylum Chordata; class Actinopteri; order Salmoniformes; family Salmonidae; genus Oncorhynchus; species Oncorhynchus keta. The sequence goes on from NW_026280433.1 coordinate 69,597, forward strand.
TGTGACCTCTCTAGCTGATCCATGACGTTTAACTTCTGACCCTGGCTGTGATTGGCTGGAGGTCTCAGGAACTCCCCCAAAGAGAGAGATCAGCTGCCTGTAGACCTGCTATAACAACCGGCCACCTAATGCCTGCTGAACGAACACTAGGTTTTAATCCCTACGTTGTATTAAGTCACTACAGTATGCCCTATAAGTAGGCTGGGAAAGTGCTTGAACTTCCCCCAAAAAATAACAGGATTCCAGGTTTCCTGCTTATTCCATTCTGTTTCCAGCTATCTGAAGTTCTGTGAATCTAGCTGCTACTAGAATTAGAAGCAGGGTGCCCTATAACTAACTACAGCACGCTGCCCTATAACTAACTACAGCACGCTGCCCTATAACTAACTACAGCACGCTGCCCTATAACTAACTACAGCACGCTGCCCTATAACTAACTACAGCACGTTGCCCTATAACTAACTACAGCACGCTGCCCTATAACTAACTACAGCACGTTGCCCTATAACTAACTACAGCACGCTGCCTATAACTAACTACAGCACGTTGCCCTGTAACTAACTACAGCACGTTGCCCTGTAACTAACTACAGCACGTTGCCCTGTAACTAACTACAGCACGTTGCCCTGTAACTAACTACAGCACGTTGCCCTGTAACTAACGACAGCACGTTGCCCTATAACTAACTACAGCACGCTGCCCTATAACTAACTACAGCACGTTGCCCTATAACTAACTACAGCACGTTGCCCTAATAACTACAGCACGCTGCCCTATAACTAACTACAGCACCTTGCCCTATAACTAACTACAGCAACTTGCCCTATAACTAACTACAGCACGTTGCCCTATAACTAACTACAGCACGTGTGCCCTTTAACTAACTACAACATGCTGCCCTATAACTAACTACAGCATGTTGGTAAGGGCCTAGTCCCCTAGGAGGTAAGGGTTAAGGGCCAAGTCCCCTAGGAGGTAAGGGTTAAGGGCCAAGTCCCCTAGGAGGTAAGGGTTAAGGGCCAAGTCCCCTAGGAGGTAAGGGTTAAGGGCCAAGTCCCCTAGGAGGTAAGGGTTAAGGGCCAAGTCCCCTAGGAGGTAAGGGTTAAGGGCCAAGTCCCCTAGGAGGTAAGGGTTAAGGGCCAAGTCCCCTAGGAGGTAACTGGTAAGGGCCAAGTCCCCTAGGAGGTAACTGGTAAGGGCCAAGTCCCTAGGAGGTAAGGGTTAAGGGCCAAGTCCCCTAGGAGGTAAGGGTTAAGGGCCAAGTCCCCTAGGAGGTAAGGGTTAAGGGCCAAGTCCCCTAGGAGGTAAGGGTTAAGGGCCAAGTCCCCTAGGAGGTAAGGGTTAAGGGCCAAGTCCCCTAGGAGGTAACTGGTAAGGGCCAAGTCCCTAGGAGGTAACTGGTAAGGGCCAAGTCCCCTAGGAGGTAAGGGTTAAGGGCCAAGTCCCCTAGGAGGTAAGGGTTAAGGGCCTAGTCCCCTAGGAGGTAAGGGTTAAGGGCCTAGTGCCCTAGGAGGTAATGGGTAAGGGCCTAGTCCCCTAGGTAGTAGTGGTTAAGGGCCTAGTCCCCTAGGGGTAGGGGTAAGGGCCTAGTCCCCTAGGGGTAAGGGGTAAGGGTCTAGTCCCCTAGGTAGTAGTGGTTAAGGGCCTAGTCCCCTAGGGGTAGGGGTAAGGGCCTAGTCCCCTAGGTAGTAGTGGTTAAGGGCCTAGTCCCCTAGGGGTAAGGGGCTAGGGGTCTCTGGTAGTGTGGTCTCTCTGTGCCCAACAGTGGTGCGGTGCTGAGCTCACTGGCGCCCCCTCTCTGTCTCCCAACACACAGCACACTAATGATTTTGCCCTGTACACCGAGGCCATTAAGTTCTTCAACCACCCAGAGAGCATGGTCCGTATCGCAGTCAGAACCATCACACTGAACGTCTACAAGGGTGAGTCACACACACACACACACACACACACACACACACACACACACACACACACACACACACAGGGGCAAACACACACACACACACAGCGCTGGGTGCTTAGGGGCTGAAACCCCTGGGTGCTCGGGAGCCCTGGGTGCTCGTGGGCTCTGGGTGCTCGGGGGCCCTGGGTGCTCAGGGGGTTGGTGCTCAGGGCCCTGTCTGTCTGTCTGTCTGTCTGTCTGTCTGTCTGTCTCGGGGGGGGTCTGTCTGTCTGTCTGTCTGTTCACATTTAACCAGAGTCTGTCTGTCTGTTCACATTTAGCTGTGTGGGTCATGTAGCTGTGTGGGTCAGGTGTAGCTGTGTGGGTTATGTAGCTGTGTGGGTTATATGTAGCTGTGTGGGTTGTGTAGCTGTGTGGGTTATATGTAGTTGTGTGGGTTATATGTAGCTGTGTGGGTTATATGTAGCTGTGTGGGTTATATGTAGCTGTGTGAGTTATATGTAGCTGTGTTGAGTTATATGTAGCTGTGTGGGTTTATGTAGCTGTGTGGGGTTATATGTAGCTGTGTGGGTTGTGTGGGTTGTGTAGCTGTGTGGGTTGTGTAGCTGTGTGGGTTGGGTTGTGTAGCTGTGTGGGTTGTGTGTAGCTGTGTGGGTTGTGTGTAGCTGTGTGGGTTTGTGTAGCTGTGTGGGTTATGTAGCTGTGTGGGTTATATGTAGCTGTGCTTTACTGTTTAGTCCTGTTAGACACTACACAGCTACCTGACTACCCAGGAGTCTGTTAGACACTACACAGCTACCTGACTACCCAGGAGTCTGTTAGATACTACACAGCTACCTGACTACCCAGGAGTCTGTTAGATACTACACAGCTACCTGACTACCCAGGAGCCCTGCTGTTAGACACTACACAGCTACCTGACTACCCAGGAGCCCTGCTGTTAGACACTACACAGCTACCTGACTACCCAGGAGCCCTGCTGTTAGACACTACACAGCTACCTGACTACCCAGGAGTCTGTTAGACACTACACAGCTACCTGACTACCCATGAGTCTGTTAGACACTACACAGCTACCTGACTACCCAGGAGTCTGTTAGACACTACACAGCTACCTGACTACCCAGGAGTCTGTTAGACACTACACAGCTACCTGACTACCCAGGAGCCAGTTAGACACTACACAGCTACCTGACTACCGTTAACCTTGTGTATGCTCTCTCCCTCCCCTCCCTCTCACCATCCCCGTATCCCTTCCCTCCCTCTTCCTCCTCTCTCCTCTTCCTCCTCTCTCTCCTCTTCCTCCTCTCTCTCCTCTTCCTCCTCTCTCTCCTCTCCCTCCTCTTCCTCCTCTCCTCCCTCCTCCTCCTCCTCTCTCTCCTCTCCCCTCTCTCTCCTCCTCTCTCTCCCTCCTCTTCCTCCTCTCTCTCATCTCCCTCCTCTCTCTCCCTCCTCTTCCTCCCTCTCTCTCCTCTCCCTCCTCTCTCTCCCTCCTCTTCCTCCTCTTCTCTCCTCTCCCTCCTCTCCCTCCTCTTCCTCCTCTCTCTCTCTCCTCTTCCTCCTCTCCTCTTCTCTCCCTCTCTCCTTCTCTTTCTCTCCTCTTCCTTCCCTTCCTCCTCCCTCTCCCCATCTCCTCCTCATCTCATCCTCCTCCCCCATCTCCCCATCTCCTCCTCTCCTCTTCCTCCTCTCACTCTTACCTCCCGTGGGCCTAACTCCAGTCTCATGTAAGTCTAATTAATAAATGCACCTCACTGAATGTGTTTGTGTGTGTATATATAGTAATCATTAATGTTATTAATTATATTATTGACTTGGGTTTATCATTTAAATGTGTAAACTGACCTGCCTGCTTTTTTGTTGGTTTCTGTGTAATTCAAACCCATCGTTTCAAGTCAACTGTTATAATACTGATATATAGTTATAATAGACATTTTCTAAGAGGTGAAACATTCCTGAATTGTTTTCAACGCCGAGCCTCTGAACAACTCCGTTCAACCGTTCACGATGAGTAATTCAGAATGGTACGATGAAGCATGTCTTCTTCGTGAGGACTGGAGTTTGGAGGACTGGAGTTTGGAGGACTGGAGTTTGGCCTACCGTGATGACCCATTGTCAGAAACCAGAGTTGGTAGTCCTCCATATCGGTCTCTTTTCACAGTAGAGTCCTTCATATCAGTCTCTTTTGAGAGTAGAGTCCTCTATATCAGTCTCAGAGTAGAGTCCTTCATATCAGTCTCTTTTCAGAGTAGAGTCTTTCATATCAGTCTCTTTTGAGAGTAGAGTCCTCTATATCAGTCTCAGAGTAGAGTCCTTCATATCAGTCTCTTTTCAGAGTAGAGTCCTCTATATCAGTCTCAGAGTAGAGTCCTTCATATCAGTCTCTTTTCAGAGTAGAGTCTTTCATATCAGTCTCTTTTCAGAGTAGAGTCCTCCATATCAGTCTCTTTTCAGAGTAGAGTCCTCCCTATCAGTCTCTTTTCAGAGTAGAGTCCTCCATATCAGTCTCTTTTAGAGTAGAGTCCTCCCTATCAGTCTCTTTTCAGAGTAGAGTCCTCCACGCTCAGTCTCTTTTTAGAGTAGAGTCCTCCACATCAGTCTCTTTTAGAGTAGAGTCCTCCACATCAGTCTCTTTTTAGAGTAGAGTCCTCCACATCAGTCTTTTTAGAGTAGAGTCCTCCACATCAGTCTCTTTTTAGAGTAGAGTCCTCCACATCAGTCTCTTTTAGAGTAGAGTCCTCCACATAAGTCTCTTTTAGAGTAGAGTCCTCCACATAAGTCTCTTTTTAGAGTAGAGTCCTCCACATAAGTCTCTTTTAGAGTAGAGTCCTCCACATAAGTCTCTTTTTAGAGTAGAGTCCTCCACATAAGTCTTTTTAGAGTAGAGTCCTCCACATAAGTCTCTTTTTAGAGTAGAGTCCTCCACATAAGTCTCTTTTAGAGTAGAGTCCTCTACATCAGTCTCTTTTTTAGAGTAGAGTCCTCCACATCAGTCTCTTTTTAGAGTAGAGTCCTTCATATCAGTCTCTTTTCAGAGTAGAGTCCTCTATATCAGTCTCAGAGTAGAGTCCTTCATATCAGTCTCTTTTCAGAGTAGAGTCTTTCATATCAGTCTCTTTTCAGAGTAGAGTCCTCCATATCAGTCTCTTTTCAGAGTAGAGTCCTCCCTATCAGTCTCTTTTCAGAGTAGAGTCCTCCATATCAGTCTCTCCTTTTAGAGTAGAGTCCTCCCTATCAGTCTCTTTTCAGAGTAGAGTCCTCCACGCCTAACTCAGTCTCTTTTTAGAGTAGAGTCCTCCACGTCAGTCTGTGTTTTTATAAAGTAGAGTCCTCCACTTCAGTCTCTTTTTAGAGTAGAGTCCTCCACATCAGTCTCTTTTTAGAGTAGAGTCCTCCACATCAGTCTCTTTTTAGAGTAGAGTCCTCCACATCAGTCTCATTTTTAGAGTAGAGTCCTCCACATCAGTCTCTTTTAAGTAGAGTCCTCCACATCAGTCTCGTTTTTAGAGTAGAGTCCTCCACATCAGTCTCTTTTTAGGAGTAGAGTCCTCCACATCAGTCTCTTTTTAGAGTAGAGTCCTCCACATCAGTCTCTTTTTAGAGTAGAGTCCTCCACATCAGTCTCTTTTTAGAGTAGAGTCCTCCACATCAGTCTCTTTTTAGAGTAGAGTCCTCCACATCAGTCTCTTTTTAGAGTAGAGTCCTCCACATCAGTCAGTCCTCTCTTTTAGAGTAGAGTCCTCCACATCAGTCTCTTTTAGAGTAGAGTCCTCCACATCAGTCTCTTTTTAGAGTAGAGTCCTCCACATAAGTCTCTTTTTAGAGTAGAGTCCTCTACATCAGTCTCTTTTTAGAGTAGAGTCCTCTACATCAGTCTCTTTTAGAGTAGAGTCCTCTACATCAGTCTCTTTTAGAGTAGAGTCCTCCACATCAGTCTCTTTTTTAGAGTAGAGTCCTCCACATCAGTCTCTTTTAGAGTAGAGTCCTCCACATCAGTCTCTTTTTAGAGTAGAGTCCTCCACATCAGTCTCTTTTTAGAGTAGAGTCCTCCACATCAGTCTCTTTTTAGAGTAGAGTCCTCCACATCAGTCTTTTTAGAGTAGAGTCCTCCACATCAGTCTCTTTTTAGAGTAGAGTCCTCCACATCAGTCTCTTTTTAGAGTAGAGTCCTCCACATCAGTCTCTTTTTAGAGTAGAGTCCTCCACATCAGTCTCTCTCAGAGTAGAGTCCTCCACATCAGTCTCTCTCAGAGTAGAGTCCTCCACATCAGTCTCTCTCAGAGTAGAGTCCTCCACATCAGTCTCTCTCAGAGTAGAGTCCTCCACATCAGTCTCTTTCAGAGTAGAGTCCTCCACATCAGTCTCTCTCAGAGTAGAGTCCTCCACATCAGTCTCTCTCAGAGTAGAGTCCTCCACATCAGTCTCTCTCAGAGTAGAGTCCTCCACATCAGTCTCTCTCAGAGTAGAGTCCTCCACATCAGTCTCTCAGAGTAGAGTCCTCCACATCAGTCTCAGAGTAGAGTCCTCCACATCAGTCTCAGAGTAGAGTCCTCCACATCAGTCTCAGAGTAGAGTCCTCCACATCAGTCTCAGAGTAGAGTCCTCCACATCAGTCTCAGAGTAGAGTCCTCCACATCAGTCTCAGAGTAGAGTCCTCCACATCAGTCTCAGAGTAGAGTCCTCCACATCAGTCTCAGAGTAGAGTCCTCCACATCAGTCTCAGAGTAGAGTCCTCCACATCAGTCTCTCAGAGTAGAGTCCTCCACATCAGTCTCAGAGTAGAGTCCTCCACATCAGTCTCAGAGTAGAGTCCTCCACATCAGTCTCAGAGTAGAGTCCTCCACATCAGTCTCAGAGTAGAGTCCTCCACATCAGTCTCAGAGTAGAGTCCTCCACATCAGTCTCTCTCAGAGTAGAGTCCTCCACATCAGTCTCTCTCAGAGTAGAGTCCTCCACAACCAGTCTCAGAGTAGAGTCCTCCACAACCGTCTCAGAGTAGAGTGCTCCATATCAGTCTCAGAGTAGAGTCCTCCACAACCAGTCTCAGAGTCCTCCACATCGGTCTCAGAGTAGAGTCCTCCACAACCGTCTCAGAGTAGAGTCCATCATATCGGTCTCAGAGTAGAGTCCTCCTGGAGAGAACAGCTTTATTCTCTATATAGTTATACTCATATCCAATCTCTGTAAATGTCTGGTCCTGTATTCCTCTGACCCCTCCCCCTGTCTCCCCATCTATCTGTGTAACCACGGTAACGTCCCTTGACCTCTCACCCCTCTAGTGGACAACCAGCACATGCTGCACTACATTCGAGACAAGACGGCGGTCCCTTACTTCAGTAACCTGGTCTGGTTCATCGGCTCCCACGTCATAGAGCTGGACAAGTGTGTTCAAGACGGACCAGAGTGAGCACACACAGACACAGAGACACAGAGACACAGACACACACACACACACACACACACACACACACACACACACACACACACACACACACACATCAACTGGACCAAATGTGTTCAGACAGTCATTTTCTTCTACGTTCTGTTATCATTTAGCTTCCTATACATTTCTATAGAACGTGCTGGAAAAGTGAGTTAGAGACTGTCTGTATGTCGGCCTATGGGGATGAGTGGATCTTTCCTTAAGCTAACCTTCAGATGGGTCATTCTCCCCTGTGTCCACTAGGGGTCTCTGTCTAACCTTCAGATGGGTCATTCTCCCTGTGTCCACTAGGGGTCTCTGTCTAACCTTCAGATGGGTCATTCTCCCTGTGTCCACTAGGGGTCTCTATCTAACCTTCAGATGGGTCATTCCTCACTGTGTCCACTAGGGGTCTCTATCTAACCTTCAGATGGGTCATTCTCCCCTGTGTCCACTAGGGGTCTCTATCTAACCTTCAGATGGGTCATTCCTCACTGTGTCCACTAGGGGTCTCTATCTAACCTTCAGATGGGTCATTCTCCCTGTGTCCACTAGGTGTCTCTATCTAACCTTCAGATGGGTCATTCTCCCCTGTGTCCACTAGGTGTCTCTATCTAACCTTCAGATGGGTCATTCTCCCTGTGTCCACTAGGGGTCTCTGTCTAACCTTCAGATGGGTCATCCTCCTGTGTCCACTAGGTGTCTCTATCTAGTCTTCAGATGGGTCATTCTCCCCTCTGTCCACTAGGTGTCAGTGTTGTATCAGTTTAGACTTTCTACCTCTCAGAGTTGTCTGATTAAGATATCGTCCTCAGGAAGGTTGTGTTTGCACTGCAGGCTTGGGTATACTTCAGATACATGTTGTGAAACACTAGGTCTCTGTAACAGATACAGACTAGATCATTACACACTGTTATGTGTCTACCACCTCTCTCTCTGTCTCTGTCTCTCTCCTCTGTCTCTAGGGGTCTCAGTCTCTCTGTCTCCACTGTCTGTCTAACCTGTCTGTCTCTGTCTGTCTCTGTCTCTCTCTGTCTCTCTCCTGTCTCTCTCTGTCTCTTCTCTCTGTCACTCTCTGTCTCTCTCTGTCTCTCTCTGTCTCTCTCTCTCTCTCTGTCTCTCTGTCTCTCTCTGTCTGTCTCTCTGTCTCACTAGGGTCTCTGTCTCTTCGCTCTGGGTCATTCTCCCTCTGCTCTCGCTCTCTCTCCGTCTCCTTCTCTCTCTCTCTCTCTGTCTGTCTCTGTCTCTGTCTCTCTCTCTGTCTCTCTCTCTGTCTCTCTCTCTAACCTTCTCTGGGTCTGTCTCTGTCTGTCTCTCTCTCGCTCTCTCTCGTCATTCTCTCGCTCTCTCTCGCTCAGCTCTCTCCCCTGTCTCACTCTCTCTCTCTCTCTCTCTCTCTCTCTGTCTAACCTCTCTCTCTCTCCCTCTCCTCTAGGGGTCTCTCTCTCTGTCTCTGTCTCTGTCTCTGTCTCTCCCTCTCTCTGTCTCCTCTCTGTCTCTCTCTGTCTCTCTCTCTGTCTCGGTCTCTGTCTCTGTCTCTCTCTCTGTCTCTGTCTCTCTCTCTGTCTCTGTCTCTCTGTCTCTCTCTCTGTCTCTCTCTCTGTCCATCTCTCTCTCTGTCTCTCTCTCTCTCCTCTCCCCCTCTCGCTCTCTCTCTCTCTCCTCTCCCCCTCTCGCTCTCTCTCTCTCTGTCTCTCTCTGACTCTCTCTCTCTCCCTCTCCCCCCTCCAGGCATCGTAACCGGGGGAAGCTGAGTGACTTGGTAGCAGAGCATCTCGACCATCTCCACTACCTAAACGATATCCTGACTATCAACTGTGAGTTCCTGAACGATGTCCTGACAGACCACCTGCTCAACCGTCTGTTCCTGCCTCTCTACGTCTTCTCTCTGGTCTGCCCTGAACAGGTAGGTGGGGGGGGTGTAACTGCCTCTCTACGTCTTCTCTCTGGTCTGCCCTGAACAGGTAGGTGGAGGGGGGGTGTAATGTACTGTGTAACCAATACTAATGTGTAGCTGACATATTGTCTGTCTGTGTTTCAGTCTGAAGATCGTAAGATCAACCCTCAGGTGTCCCTTAACCTACTGTCACAGGTATGTACCGACACACACAATCACACCTCATCACACGGCTTCACATCACACCTCACCTCATCACACCTCATCACGTCTGTTCCTGCCTCACCTCTTCACACCGCCCTCACACCACACCTCATCACACCTCCTGAATCAGGGGGTGTAACCTCACCTCACCTCATCACATTGTCTGTCTCATCACACCTCATCACACCTCATCACACCTCACACCTCACCTCATCACACCTCATCACCTCATCACACCTCACCTCACCTCATCACACCTCATCACACCGCTTCACACCTCACCTCACCTCATCACACCTCATCACACCTCACACCTCACCTCACCCCATCTCACCTCATCACACCTCATCACACCGCACCTCATCACACCTCACCTCACCTCATCACACCTCACCTCACCTCATCACACCTCATCCCACCTCACCTCATCACCTCATCACACCACACCTCATCACACCTCACCTCACCTCATCACACCTCACCTCACCTCATCACACCACACCTCACCTCATCACACCTCATCACACCTCACCTCATCACACCGCTTCACATCACACCTCACCTCACCTCATCACACCTCACCTCATCACACCTCACCTCATCACACCTCCACCTCACTCCCCTCATCACACCCCTCACCTCATCACCTCATCACACTCATCACACCTCACACCTCACTCATCACACCTCACCTCACCAAACCTCATCACACCTCACCTCATCACACTCACCATACCTCACCTCATCACACCTCATCACACCTCACCTCACCTCATCACACCTCACCTCACCTCATCACACCTCATCACACCTCACCTCATCACACCTCACCAAACCTCATCACACCTCACCTCATCGCTTCACACCTCACCACACCTCACCTCATCACACCACACCTCATCACACCTCACCCACCTCATCACACCTCACCTCACCTCATCACACCACACCTCACCTCATCACACCTCACCTCATCACACCTCACCTCATCACACCTCACTCCACCTCACCTCATCACACCACACCTCATCACACCACACCTCACCTCATCACACCTCACCTCATCACACCACACCTCACCTCATCACACCTCACCTCATCACACCTCATCACACCCCATCACACCTCATCACACCACACCTCACCTCATCACACCACACCTCACCTCATCACCTGCACACTCATCACACCTCA
>NW_026280434.1:0-3092 GCF_023373465.1 Oncorhynchus keta
GGTTGTTGGTGCATTGGGGGTTCATTCTCTTGGTTGTTGGTGCATTGGGGGTTCATTCTCTTGGTTGTTGGCATTGGGGGTTCATTCTCTTGGTTGTTGGTGCATTAGGGGGTTCATTCTCTTGGTTGTTGGTGCATTGTGGTTGGGGTTCATTCTCTTGGTTGTTGGTGCATTGGGGGTTGTTGGAGGTGGGGGTTCATTCTCTTGGTTGTTGGTACATTGGGGTTCTTGGGGTGGGGTTCATTCTCTTGGTTGTTGGTGCATTGGGGGTTCATTCTCTTGGTTGTTGGTGCATTGGGGGTTCATTCTCTTGGTTGTTGGTGCATTAGGGGGTTCATTCTCTTGGTTGTTGGTGCATTGGGGGGTTCATTCTCTTGGTTGTTGGTGCATTGGGGTTCTTGGGGTTGGGGTTCATTCTCTTGGTTGTTGGTGCATTAGGGGGTTCATTCTCTTGGTTGTTGGTGCATTGGGGTTCTTGGGGTTGGGGTTCATTCTCTTGGTTGTTGGTGCATTAGGGGGTTCATTCTCTTGGTTGTTGGTGCATTGGGAGGTTCTTGGGGTTGGGGTTCATTCTCTTGGTTGTTGGTACATTGGGGGGTTCCTTCTCTTGGTTGTTGGTGCATTGGGGGGTTCATTCTCTTGGTTGTTGGTGCATTGGGGGGTTCATTCTCTTGGTTGTTGGTGCATTGGGGGTTGTTGGGGTGGGGTTCATTCTCTTGGTTGTTGGTGCATTGGGGGTTGTTGGGGTGGGGTTCATTCTCTTGGTTGTTGGTGCATTGGGGGTCTCGTGTTGCTTGGTTGTTGGGGTGGGGTTCATTCTCTTGGTTGTTGGTGCATTGGGGGTTCATTCTCTTGGTTGTTGGCATTGGGGGTTCTTCTCTGGTTGTTGGCATTGGGGGTTGTTGGAGGTGGGGGTTCATTCTCTTGGTTGTTGGTACATTGGGGGTTCCTTCTCTTGGTTGTTGGTGCATTAGTGGGTTCATTCTCTTGGTTGTTGGTGCATTAGGGGTTCATTCTCTTGGTTGTTGGTGCATTGGGGTTCTTGGGGTGGGGTTCATTCTCTTGGTTGTTGGTGCATTGGGGTTCATTCTCTTGGTTGTTGGTGCATTAGGGGTTCATTCTCTTGGTAGTTGGTGCATTAGGGGGTTCATTCTCTTGGTTGTTGGTGCATTGGGGGTTCTTGGGGTTGGGGTTCATTCTCTTGGTTGTTGGTGCATTAGGGGTTCATTCTCTTGGTTGTTGGTGCATTGGGGTTCTTGGGGTTGGGGTTCATTCTCTTGGTTGTTGGTGCATTAGGGAGGTTCATTCTCTTGGTTGTTGGTGCATTGGGAGGTTCTTGGGGGGGGTTCATTCTCTTGGTTGTTGGTACATTGGGGTTCCTTCTCTTGGTTGCTGGTGCATTGGGGTTCATTCTCTTGGTTGTTGGTGCATTAGAAGTTCATTCTCTTGGTTGTTGTGCATTGGGGGTTGTTGGCGGTGGGGTTCATTCTCTTGGTTGTTGGTGCATTGGGGGTTCGTGGGGGGTGGGGTTCATTCTCTTGGTTGTTGGTGCATTGGGGGTTGTTGGGGGTGGGGTTCATTCTCTTGGTTGTTGGTGCATTGGGGGTTCATTCTCTTGGTTGTTGGTATTGGGGGTTGTTGGTGGTGGGGGTTCATTCTCTTGGTTGTTGGTGCATTGGGGGTTCATTCTCTTGGTTGTTGGTGCATTGGGGTTCATTCTCTTGGTTGTTGGTGCATTGGGGGTTCATTCTCTTGGTTGTTGGTGCATTGGGGGTTGTTGGAGGTGGGGTTCATTCTCTTGGTTGTTGGTACATTGGGGGTTCATTCTCTTGGTTGTTGGTGCATTGGGGTTATTGGGGTGGGGGTTCATTCTCTTGGTTGTTGGTGCATTGGGGGTTCATTCTCTTGGTTGTTGGTGCATTAGGGGTTCATTCTCTTGGTTGTTGGTGCATTAGGGGGTTCATTCTCTTGGTTGTTGGTGCATTGGGGTTCTTGGGGTTGGTGTTCATTCTCTTGGTTGTTGGTGCATTAGGGGTTCATTCTCTTGGTTGTTGGTGCATTGGGGTTCTTGGGGTTGGGGTTCATTCTCTTGGTTGTTGGTGCATTAGGGGTTCATTCTCTTGGTTGTTGGTGCATTGGGAGGTTCTTGGGGTTGGGGTTCATTCTCTTGGTTGTTGGTACATTGGGGGGTTCCTTCTCTTGGTTGTTGGTGCATTGGGGGGTTCATTCTCTTGGTTGTTGGTGCATTGGGGGGTTCATTCTCTTGGTTGTTGGTGCATTGGGGGGTTGTTGGCGGTGGGGTTCATTCTCTTGGTTGTTGGTGCATTGGGGGGTTCGTGGGGGGTGGGGTTCATTCTCTTGGTTGTTGGTGCATTGGGGGTTCATTCTCTTGGTTGTTGGTGCATTGGGGGGTTGTTGGAGGTGGGGGTTCATTCTCTTGGTTGTTGGTACATTGGGGGTTCCTTCTCTTGGTTGTTGGTGCATTAGTGGGTTCATTCTCTTGGTTGTTGGTGCATTAGGGGTTCATTCTCTTGGTTGTTGGTGCATTGGGGTTCTTGGGGTGGGGTTCATTCTCTTGGTTGTTGGTGCATTGGGGGTTCATTCTCTTGGTTGTTGGTGCATTAGGGGTTCATTCTCTTGGTTGTTGGTGCATTAGGGGTTCATTCTCTTGGTTGTTGGTGCATTGGGGTTATTGGGGTTGGGGTTCATTCTCTTGGTTGTTGGTGCATTAGGGGTTCATTCTCTTGGTTGTTGATGCATTGGGGTTCTTGGGGTTGGGGTTCATTCTCTTGGTTGTTGGTGCATTAGGGGTTCATTCTCTTGGTTGTTGGTGCATTGGGAGGTTCTTGGGGTTGGGGTTCATTCTCTTGGTTGTTGGTGCATTGGGGGTTCATTCTCTTGGTTGTTGGTGCATTGGGGGTTCATTCTCTTGGTTGTTGGTGCATTGGGGGTTGTTGGCGGTGGGGTTCATTCTCTTGGTTGTTGGTGCATTGGGGGTTCGTGGGGTGGGGTTCATTCTCTTGGTTGTTGGTGCATTGGGGGTTGTTGGGGTGGGTTCATTCTCTTGGTTGTTGGTGCATTGGGGGTTCATT
>NW_026280435.1:0-9975 GCF_023373465.1 Oncorhynchus keta
ACCACCAGTTGTTCCTCCCATTAACACCACCAGTTGTTCCTCCCATTAACACCACCAGTTGTTCCTCCCATTAACACCACCAGTTGTTCCTCCCATTAACACCACCAGTTGTTTTCCTCCCATTAACACCACCAGTTGTTCCTCCCATTAACACCACCAGTTGTTCCTCCCATTAACACCACCACATTAACACCCAGTTGTTCTCCCATTAACACCACCAGTTGTTCCTCCCATTAACACCACCAGTTGTTCCTCACGTAGACACCACCAGTTGTTTCCTCCCATAACACCACCAGTTGTTCCCTCCCATTAACCACCATTAACACCACCAGTTGTTCCTCCCATTAACACCACCAGTTGTTCCCATTCCCAGTTGTTCCCTCACATTAACACCACCAGTTGTTCCTCCCATTAACACCACCAGTTGTTCTCCCATTAACACCGCAGTTGTTCCTCACCCATTAACACCACCAGTTGTTTCCCATTTCCCATTAACACCACCAGTTGTTCCTCCCCATTAACACCACCAGTTGTTCCTCCCCATTAACACCACCAGTTGTTCCTCCCATTAACACCACCAGTTGTTCCTCCCATTAACACCACCAGTTGTTCCTCCCATTAACACCACCAGTTGTTCCTCCCATTAACACCACCAGTTGTTCCTCCCATTAACACCGGTTGTTCCTCCCCCACCAGTTGTTCCTCCCATTAACACCACCAGTTGTTCCTCACATTAACACCACCAGTTGTTCCTCCCATTAACACCACCACATTACCACACATTAACACCACCAGTTGTTCCTCCCATTAACACCACCAGTTGTTCCTCCCATTAACACCACCAGTTGTTCCTCCCATTAACACCACCAGTTGTTCCTCCCATTAACACATTACCCACACACCACCAGTTGTTCCTCCCATTAACACCACCAGTTGTTCCTCCCATTAACACCACCAGTTGTTCCTCATTAACCATTAACACCACCAGTTGTTCCCTCCCATTAACACCACCAGTTGTTCCTCCCATTAACACCACCAGTTGTTCCTCCCATTAACACCACCGGATTGTTCCATTAACACATTAACACCACCAGTTGTTCCAGTTGTTCCCCATTAACACCACCAGTTGTTCCTCCCATTAACATTAACACCACCAGTTGTTCCTCCCATTAACACCACCAGTTGTTCCTCCCATTAACACCACCAGTTGTAGGGAAGAATTCGGCAGTACCTGTATGGTTAGTGAGAAAGTCCATATTGCAAATGTACGGTCCCTTACTAGACGTCCGAAATCGTTTGTAAAATTCGCGGACGGCGTCGGGCCGAGCGGCAGGGCCGGACCTACCAGGAAGTCATCAAATGAACGTTGTCGGACATTCGGTTTCCGTTTACAAAAATAATAAGATTTATGTCATTTTTCCCATGTCCCGGAAATTCCCACAAGAGGGCATAAGCAATCATATGGCTATTGCTACAAAACATCACGATTCACGACGGGGCCTTATCTCGAAAAACTGAAAATATTTAGAAGCCGAAACTCGGTGAGCGTAGGGGCGGCATAATGGGCAGTTGGCCCCGAACAAGATGGCGTCTAGGCCTCAACGGTTTTTGAGTTATGGCCATTTATCTGGGATTAAAGGTCCAAAATGAAAATAGAGAAATTATTTTTCCACTTCACGTCAAAGTCAAGGAGCCTCCGGTGTCAATAAAAAAGAACCAGCCATTTATCTATCGTCATTTAAGAGAAATCGCATAACGACACCTTGGTGATGTTCACGGATAGGTGTTTTTTTTTTCAACGGTTACAGATCCAGTTGCAGGTTGTTCTTACGAATCTTTTTAAAGTGTGCTGCGGAGCTCTGCGAGATTTCTGTGATTTTCTATGATTTTCTGAAATAACACACACTCACTAAACCCTCCGTAAATAACTCAGTTCTTAACGTAAAGACTTAAAACTCGGGATTCTGTAAAGGCATACCCCAATCATGATATGAGTTTATTTATAGCTTCCTGTGCCAACCGGAAGTGCCTTTAATGGTGTCACAGTGGCAGTTTCCATGGGTTAAAAAGGTCAGATCTTTTCAAAACTTCATATGTGTGACTAGGTAACCCTCATGAACTGTAAATCAGTCATTTCTCCCAGCAGATGTCAAAGAAAAGCTCTCACACGCACACACAGCAAGGATGGAGTGAAAAGTGTGGTTCTTAAAGACACAGAGAGCAGGCAATGGCATAAACATAATGTCTAGGCCGTGCCGAGTTCAACGAGATATCCCGCTTGACCGTAGCTCGCTCGGTCTGAGCGCAGCGACCATTAGAAAAGTAGGCCCAAAATGAAGCCTGCCCCACAACGTCATTTGCTTTTGGGTGACAGTGAGAGAACCGTTAGGGTGAGAAGCACAATTCGACCTCAGGTATGTTCCTAAGGTCCTTCCGATCCGTGCAAGCCTAACGTTGACAGTGTGGCATTAACCCTTAATAGTTAAAAGATGGTGTTTACTTCAAAAGTTTGCATTGATTTCTCTCCCCATAGGAATACATTGCCTTTACCCCTAAATTCAACCTGAAGTCTATATGGGTTATGAATGCCGTATGAACCTGTCTTTGGTAACAGTCCATCAGGCCAGTATGAGGTCTACCTGTGTTGATTCTAAGCTTCCTGGACCAACCGGAAGTGGTTAAAATCACCCTAAAAGTGTTTTTCCATTACCTGCCTGCAGTTTGATAGACATAGTGCATTCAACCCTGTGTAAATCAGTCAATTCTTAACGTAAGGACTTAAAACACAGGATTCTGTAAAAGCATAGCCCAGTGAGGATATGTGTTGACTTATAGCTTCCTGTGCCAACCGGAAGTGCCTTAATTGGTGTCTCAGGGGCTGTTTCGAGGGGTTAAAAAAGTCAGATCTGTCCAAAACTTCATATGTGTGATTAGGCAACCCCATGAACTGTAAATCAGTCATTTTTCCCATAAAATTTCAAAGGAAAACTAAATCACACAGACACACAACTTGGAAGGAGGGACGTATTGGGGGTTGTAGAGACAGACAGTGCCTCCAATAGTTAGCTTTGTTCGAGCTAAAAAGAACCGTCAGACCTAGAGTTCCGAAACTTTAGAAACCTGTTCTAGACCTCGGGTCGATAGTGCGTGGTGAGTTAGGTGGCTCTAGAAGGTTCTCGGACCGAGAAATAGCCTCGTACATTTGCAATGATTTCAATTCATTTTGACCATTACGAAAATGGCGACATTTAGAAAAGTCTCAGAGACACAAGACTAGGTGCATTGGAACCGGCTCGGCCCATAGAGACGGACCCCAACGTTTCGGTCCGATAGCTCATTCAAGGACCCCATAGCAAGGCATGGAAAAAGTGGATTTTCAGCACCAATTAGGGTTTTACTCGGGCACCGAAGGACCTATCGAGCCGAAACTCGGGATTCGGGGTCGCCTCACATAGGCCTTCACATAATGTCTGACCTGGACCCGCAGCTAGAACGTAACTATGTGTTTTACGTTTTATTATGTTTTAAACTAAAGGCGCTGTGAATTATGGGCCTGCTCTGACATATATGATAGTTGGCTTCTAAATGAGTTGGAAAAAGTGGGTTTGGTGTCAATTGGTATCAGTTTGGTGTCAAAATGACATCTAATTGACTGATGGACACTGACTTGCTAGTTGACTTTTGTACATTAGCAATATGTTTAAACGGAGAGGGACCATCACCAAAAGTGACATTCTGAAATCAACCCTAACGAGCCATGGAGATGAACCAGAATCACTGCCCAGCTATCCCGAGTTCATCGGGCCAGTCAATTTCACATTCCTGCAGGATTTTTATAGCATGACAAATTCGTGATGGTACCTGCCCATTGAACCATATTGCAAATGCACAGTGACTTTGCAAAAGTGAGAAAACATAAACAAATGGACATGATGAAATCAACACAACAGTGATGGAAATGTACAACTATCACTGCTCAGCCATCCTGTGTTCATCAGACCAGTCAATTTTGCATTTTTGAGCATGTCAAATTTCATATGGTAAATGCACATTGAAACATATTGCAAATGCGCGCACTTGCAATATGATTCTATAGTGTAAAAACATCACCTAATGGACATGATGAAATCAACACAACGAGTGATGGAAATGTACAACTATCACTGCTCGGCCATCCTGTGTCCATCAGACCAGTCAATTTTGCATTTTTGAGCATGTCAAATTTCATATGGTAAATGCACATTGAAACATATTGCAAATGCGCGCACTTGCAATATGATTCTATAGTGAAAAAACATCACCTAATGGACATGATGAAATCAACACAACGAGTGATGGAAATGTACAACTATCACTGCTCGGCCATCCTGTGTCCATCAGACCAGTCAATTTTGCATTTTTGAGCATGTCAAATTTCATATGGTAAATGCACATTGAAACATATTGCAAATGCGCGCACTTGCAATATGATTCTATAGTGTAAAAACATCACCTAATGGACATGATGAAATCAACACAACGAGTGATGGAAATGTACAACTATCACTGCCCGGCCATCCTGTGTTCCCATAGCGAGCATTAATATCAGAATGACCGGTAAATGCATTTACAACCATATTTTAATTTTTGGGTTACCAGTTGCACAACAATGCACGTGCATTTGCAATATGATTCTATAGTGAAAAACATCACCTAATGGACATGATGAAATCAACACAACAAGTGATGGAAATGTACAACTATCACTGCTCGGCCATCCTGTGTTCATCAGACCAGTCAATTTCACATTCCTGCAGGATTTTATAGCATGACAAATTCGTGATGGTACCTGCCCATTGAACCATATTGCAAATGCACAGTGACTTTGCAAAAGTGAAAAACATAAACAAATGGACATGATGAAATCAACACAACAGGTGATGGAAATGTACAACTATCACTGCTCAGCCATCCTGTGTTCATCAGACCAGTCAATTTTGCATTTTTGAGCATGTCAAATTTCATATGGTAAATGCACATTGAAACATATTGCAAATGCGCGCGCACTTGCAATATGATTCTATAGTGAAAAACATCACCTAATGGACATGATGAAATCAACACAACAGTGATGGAAATGTACAACTATCACTGCTCGGCCATCCTGTGTCCATCAGACCAGTCAATTTTGCATTTTTGAGCATGTCAAATTTCATATGGTAAATGCACATTGAAACATATTGCAAATGCGCGCACTTGCAATATGATTCTATAGTGAAAAACATCACCTAATGGACATGATGAAATCAACACAACGAGTGATGGAAATGTACAACTATCACTGCTCGGCCATCCTGTGTCCATCAGACCAGTCAATTTTGCATTTTGAGCATGTCAAATTTCATATGGTAAATGCACATTGAAACATATTGCAAATGCGCGCACTTGCAATATGATTCTATAGTGTAAAAACATCACCTAATGGACATGATGAAATCAACACAACGAGTGATGGAAATGTACAACTATCACTGCCCGGCCATCCTGTGTTCCCATAGCGAGCATTAATATCAGAATGACCGGTAAATGCATTTACAACCATATTTTAATTTTTGGGTTACCAGTTGCACAACAATGCACGTGCATTTGCAATATGATTCTATAGTGAAAAAACATCACCTAATGGACATGATGAAATCAACACAACAAGTGATGGAAATGTACAACTATCACTGCTCGGCCATCCTGTGTTCATCAGACCAGTCAATTTCACATTCCTGCAGGATTTTTATAGCATGACAAATTCGTGATGGTACCTGCCCATTGAACCATATTGCAAATGCACAGTGACTTTGCAAAAGTGAGAAAACATAAACAAATGGACATGATGAAATCAACACAACAGGTGATGGAAATGTACAACTATCACTGCTCAGCCATCCTGTGTTCATCAGACCAGTCAATTTTGCATTTTTGAGCATGTCAAATTTCATATGGTAAATGCACATTGAAACATATTGCAAATGCGCGCGCACTTGCAATATGATTCTATAGTGAAAAAACATCACCTAATGGACATGATGAAATCAACACAACGAGTGATGGAAATGTACAACTATCACTGCTCGGCCATCCTGTGTCCATCAGACCAGTCAATTTTGCATTTTTGAGCATTTCAAATTTATATGCATAAATGCACATTGTACCATATTGCCAACAATGCACGCGCATTTGCAATATGATTCTATAGTGAAAAACATCACCTAATGGACATGATGAAATCAACACAACGAGTGATGGAAATGTACAACTATCACTGCTCGGCCATCCTGTGTTCATCAGACCAGTCAATTTTGCCATCCTATGGTTCCCATATTGCAAATGAGCATTGCAATATGATTCTAAGTGAAAAAACATCACCTAATGGACATGATGAAATCAACACAACAAGTGATGGAAATGTACAACTATCATGCCATCCTGTGTCCATCAGACCATCAATTTTGCATTTTTGAGCATGTCAAATTTCATATGGTAAATGCACAACATATTGCACGTGCATTTGCAATATGATTCTATAGTGAAAAACATCACCTAATGGACATGATGAAATCAACACAACAAGTGATGGAAATGTACAACTATCACTGCTCGGCCATCCTGTGTTCCCATCAGACCAGTCAATTCACATTCCTGCAGGATTTTATAGCATGACAAATTTCATATGGTAATTTTTGCCCATTGAACCATATTGCAAATGCACAGTGACTTTGCAATAAAAGTGAAAAACATAAACAAATGGACATGATGAAATCAACACAACAGGTGATGGAAATGTACAACTATCACTGCTCAGCCATCCTGTGTTCATCAGACCAGTCAATTTCAATTTTGCATTTTTATAGCATGACAAATTTCATATGGTACCATTGAAACATATTGCAAAACGCGCACTTGCAATATGATTCTATAGTGAAAAAACATCACCTAATGGACATGATGAAATCAACACAACGAGTGATGGAAATGTACAACTATCACTGCTCAGCCATCCTGTGTCCATCAGACCAGTCAATTTTGCATTTTTGAGCATGTCAAATTTCATATGGTAAATGCACATTGAAACATATTGCAAAATGCGCGCGCACTTGCAATATGATTCTATAGTGAAAAACATCACCTAATGGACATGATGAAATCAACACAACGAGTGATGGAAATGTACAACTATCACTGCTCGGCCATCCTGTGTCCATCAGACCAGTCAATTTTGCATTTTTGAGCATTTCAAATTTCATATGGTAAATGCACATTGAAACATATTGCAAATGCGCGCACTTGCAATATGATTCTATAGTGTAAAAACATCACCTAATGGACATGATGAAATCAACACAACGAGTGATGGAAATGTACAACTATCACTGCCCGGCCATCCTGTGTTCCCATAGCCAGCATTAATATCAGAATGACCGGTAAATGCATTTACAACCATATTTTTATTTTTGGGTTACCAGTTGCACAACAATGCACGTGCATTTGCAATATGATTCTATAGTGAAAAACATCACCTAATGGACATGATGAAATCAACACAACAAGTGATGGAAATGTACAACTATCACTGCTCAGCCATCCTGTGTTCCCATCAGACCAGTCAATTTTGCATTTTTGAGCATGACAAATTTCATATGGTTATGCACATTGAACATATTGCAAATGCGTGCTTTGCAAAATGATTCTATAGTGAAAAAACATCACCTAATGGACATGATGAAATCAACACAACGAGTGATGGAAATGTACAACTATCACTGCTCAGCCATCCTGTGTTCATCAGACCAGTCAATTTTGCATTTTTGAGCATGTCAAATTTCATATGGTAAATGCACATTGAAACATATTGCAAATTGCGCACTTGCAATATGATTCTATAGTGAAAAACATCACCTAATGGACATGATGAAATCAACACAACGAGTGATGGAAATGTACAACTATCACTGCTCAGCCATCCTGTGTCCATCAGACCAGTCAATTTTGCATTTTTGAGCATGTCAAATTTCATATGGTAAATGCACATTGAAACATATTGCAAATGCGCGCACTTGCAATATGATTCTATAGTGAAAAACATCACCTAATGGACATGATGAAATCAACACAACGAGTGATGGAAATGTACAACTATCACTGCTCGGCCATCCTGTGTCCATCAGACCAGTCAATTTTGCATTTTTGAGCCGGTAAATTTCATATGGTAAATGCACATTGGGAAACATATTGCAAATGCGCGTGCATTTGCAATATGATTCTATAGTGAAAAAACATCACCTAATGGACATGATGAAATCAACACAACGAGTGATGGAAATGTACAACTATCACTGCCCGGCCATCCTGTGTCCATCAGACCAGTCAATTTTGCATTTAAAGCATTTACAAATTTCATTTATGGTAAATGACCACATATTGCAAAATGCACGTGCATTTGCAATATGATTCTATAGTGTAAAAACATCACCTAATGGACATGATGAAATCAACACAACGAGTGATGGAAATGTACAACTATCACTGCTCGGCCATCCTGTGTTCATCAGACCAGTCAATTTTGCATTTTTGAGCAAGGTCAAATTTCATATGGTAAATGCACATTGAAACATATTGCAAATGCACGTGCACTTGCAATATGATTATATAGTGAAAAAACATCACAAAATGGACATGATGAAGTCAACACAACGAGTGATGGAAAGGAACAACTATCACTGCCCGGCCATCCCGAGTTCATCAGGCCAGTCAATTTTGCATTTCTGCAGGATTTTGAGCATGTCAAATTTCTTACGTCATTTGGCCCACAAAAATCCTTATGCACAATTAAAAAAAAAAAATATATAAAAAAATATGATAATAAAATTGGACAAAAGTATATTCATACAGTTCTTACACATGTGTAATTGACAAAAAATTGAAAGAATTTCAAAAAACGGTCCAGAAAGCACTTTTTTTTAAGGGTGTGTGAAGTTTTACAAAATTTTGACATTTTTGACTTTTTGACTTTTGACTTCCTATGAAATCATATTGGAATTGGACAAAACATATTCCTTATGCGCATGTAAAAAAAAAAAATTATGATAATAAAATTGGACAAAAGTATATTCATACAGTTCTTACACATGTAATTGACAAAAATCGAAAGAATTTCGAAAAACGGTCCAGAGCACTTTTTATGGTGTGTGAAGTTTTTACAAAATTTTGACATTTTTGACTTTTGACTTTTGACTTCCTATGAAATCATATTGGAATTGACAAAACATATTCCTTATGCGCATATAAAAAAATTAAAAAAATTATGATAATAAAATTGGACAAAAGTATATTCATACAGTTCTTACACATGTGTAATTGACAAAAATCGAAAGAATTTCGAAAAACGGTCCAGAAAGCACTTTTTTAAGGGGTGATAAGTTTTTTGAAAAAAAGTTCATTTTTTCAAAATTTTACTTTTGACATTGATTTGGGTTACATATCCAATATGAAAAACCCCGTGGAGCGATTTGCCCTGTTGAATTTTTTAAAGTGTTACAACTGGCAATTACCATATGGCATTTGCAATACACTTTGGATGAATCAACGCCGAATTGGGTGGTATTGGCCAATGTGTATATGGTTTGTCCGATGCCAATGACATGCCATTCATTTTTGTCCAATACAGGGGGTATTACTTACTCCCATTAACACCACCAGTTGTTCTCCCATTAACACCACCAGTTGTTCCTCCATTAACACCACCAGTTGTTCCTCCCATGAAACACCACCAGTTGTTCCTCCCACATTAACACCACCAGTTGTTCCCTCCCATTAACACCACCAGTTGTTCCTCCCATTAACACCACCAGTTGTTCCTCCCATTAACACCACCAGTTGTTCCTCCCATTAACACCACCAGTTGTTCCTCCCATTAACACCACCAGTTGTTCCTCACATTAACAC
>NW_026280436.1:0-2721 GCF_023373465.1 Oncorhynchus keta
GTCCTCGACTTTTGGCACTGACGGAAACATGGATCACCACAGACAACACTGCTACTCCTACTGCTCTCTTCGTCCGCCCACGTGTTCTCGCACACCCCGAGAGCTTCTGGTCAGCGGGGTGGTGGCACCGGATCCTCATCTCTCCCAAGTGGTCATTCTCTTTCTCCCTCACCCATCTGTCTATCGCTCCTTTGAATTCCATGCTGTCACAGTTACCAGCCCTTTCAAGCTTAACATCCTTATCATTTATCGCCCTCCAGGTTCCTCGGAGAGTTCATCAATGAGCTTGATACCTTGATAAGCTCCTTTCCTGAGGACGGCTCACCTCTCACAGTGCTGGGCGACTTTAACCTCCCCACGTCTACCTTTGACTCATTCCTCTCTGCCTCCTTCTTTCCACTCCTCTCCTCTTTGACCTCACCCTCTCACCTTCCCCTACTCACAAGGCAGGCAATACGCTCGACCTCATCTTTACTAGATGCTGTTCTTCCACTAACCTCATTGCAACTCCCTCCAAGTCTCCGACCACTACCTTGTATCCTTTTCCCTCTCGCTCTCATCTAACACTCCCACACTGCCCCTACTCCCCGGATGGTATCGCGCCGTCCCAACCTTTTCGCTTCCTCTCCCCGCTACTCTCTCCTCTTCCATCCTATCATCTCTTCCTCTGCTCAAACCTTTCTCCAACCTATCTCCTGATTCTGCCTCCTCAACCCTCCTCTCCTCCCTTTCTGCATCCTTTGACTCTCTATGTCCCCTATCCTCCAGGCCGGCGCGGTCCTCCCTCCCGCCCCCGTGGCTCGACGACTCATTGCGAGCTCACAGAACAGGGCTCCGGGCAGCTGAGCGGAAATGGAGGAAAACCGCCTCCTGCGGACCTGGCATCCTTTCACTCCCTCCCTCTACATTTTCCTCCTCTGTCTCTGCTGCTAAAGCCATTTTCTACCACTCTAAATTCCAAGCATCTGCCTCTAACCCTAGGAAGCTCTTTGCCACCTTCTCCTCCCTCCTGAATCCTCCTCCTCCCCTCCTCCTCTCTGCAGATGACTTCGTCAACCATTTTGAAAAGAAGGTCGACGACATCCGATCCTCGTTTGCTAAGTCAAACGGCACCGCTGGTTCTGCTCACACTGCCCTACCCTGTGCTCTGACCTCTTTCTCCTCTCTCTCCAGATGAAATCTCCTTGTGACGGGCTGGCCGCCTAACAACCTGCCCGCTTGACCCTATCCTCCTCTCTTCTCCAGACCATTTCCGAGACCTTCTCCCTTACCTCACCTCGCTCATCAACTCATCCCTGACCGCTGGCTACGTCCCTTCCGTCTCAAGAGAGCGAGAGTTGCACCCTTCTGAAAAAAACCTACACTAATCCCTCCGATGTCAACAACTACAGACCAGTATCCCTTCTTTCTTTTCTCTCCAAAACTCTTGAACGTGCCGCCCTTGGCCAGCTCTCCCGCTATCTCTCTCTGAATGACCTTCTGATCCAAATCAGTCAGGTTTCAAGACTAGTCATTCAACTGAGACTGCTCTTCTCTGTATCACGGAGGCGCTCCGCACTGCTAAAGCTAACTCTCTCCTCTGCTCTCATCCTTCTAGACCTATCGGCTGCCTTCGATACTGTGAACCATCAGATCCTCCTCTCCACCCTCTCCGAGTTGGGCATCTCCGGCGCGGCCCACGCTTGGATTGCGTCCTACCTGACAGGTCGCTTCCTACCAGTCACTTGGCTCTGTCATAACCTCACATGGTCTCTCCTATCATTGCTATGCAGATGACACACACCATCTTCCTTTCCCCTTCTGATGACCAGGTGGCGACCGCATCTCTGCATGTCTGGCAGACATATCAGTGTGGGATGACGGATCACCACCTCAAGCTGAACTCGGCAAGACGGAGCTGCTCTTCCTCCGGGGAAGGACTGCCCGTTCCATGATCTCGCCATCACGGCTGACAACTCCATTGTGTCCTCCTCCCAGAGCGCTAAGAACCTTGGCGTGATCCTGACAACACCCTGTCGCTTCAACTAACATCATGGGCGGTGGCCCGTTCCTGTAGGTTCATGCTCTACAACATCCGCAGAGTACGCACCCTGCTCACACAGGAAGCGCGCAGGTCCTAATCCAGGCACTTGTCATCTCCCGTCTGACTACTGCAACTCGCTGTTGGCTGGGCTCCTGCCTGTGCCACGCCGCAGCCCGTCTGGTGTTCAACCTTCCCAAGTTCTCTCACGTCACCCCGCTCCTCCGCTCTCTCCACTGGCTTCCAGTTGAAGCTCGCATCCGCTACAAGACCATGGTGCTTGCCTACGGAGCTGTGAGGGGAACGGCACCTCAGTACCTCCAGGCTCTGATCAGGCCCTACACCCAAACAAGGGCACTGCGTTCATCCACCTCTGGCCTGCTCGCCTCCCTACCACTGAGGAAGTACAGTTCCCGCTCAGCCCAGTCAAAACTGTTCGCTGCTCTGGCCCCCAATGGTGGAACAAACTCCCTCACGACGCCAGGACAGCGGAGTCAATCACCACCTTCCGGAGACACCTGAAACCCCACCTCTTTAAGGAATACCTAGGATAGGATAAGTAATCCTTCTCACCCCCTTTAAGATTTAGATGCACTATTGTAAAGTGACTATTCTACTGGATGTCATAAGGTGAATGCACCAATTTGTAAGTCGCTCTGGATAAGAGCGTCTGCTAAATGACTTAAATGTAATGTAAATGT
>NW_026280437.1:0-22500 GCF_023373465.1 Oncorhynchus keta
TTTTCTCCAGGTGTTTCACCTGAATACACCCCCCTTTAATTGTTTTCTCCAGGTTGAGAACAAAGCAGAACACAAATGTCCATTGTTCTCTGTAACATGTGGTCAATAAAGTTGTATTATAGTTGTTAAAGTTGTATTCTGTATATTCCTGACCTAAACCATCACAGTGAGAGAATGAGGGAGTTTAAACATGTTCTTTCATGTCTAGTCTATGTCAGTCTCTTCTCACCAAACACTTTGTAAAACTACATACTGAAGACAAGGAAGAATCATCCATTCATGTCTCGTCCATGTCAGTCTCTTCTCACCAAACACTTTGTAAAACTACATACTGGGGACAAGGAAGAATAATCCATTCATGTCTAGTCCATGTCAGTCTCTTCTCACCAAACACTTTGTAAAACTACATACTGAAGACAAGGAAGAATCGTCCATTCATGTCGCGTCCATGTCAGTCTCTTCTCACCAAACACTTTGTAAAACTATATACTGAAGACAAGGAAGAATCATCCATTCATGTCTCGTCCATGTCAGTCTCTTCTCACCAAACACTTTGTAAAACTATATACTGAAGACAAGGAAGAATCATCCATTCATGTCTAGTCCATGTCAGTCTCTTCTCACCAAACACTTTGTAAAACTACATACTGAAGACAAGGAAGAATCATCCATTCATGTCTAGTCCATGTCAGAGGCAGAAAGTACAATACTGTTGCTGCCTCCACACATGACTGGAATCCTGCTCTCTTCTCTTCCCCTCTCTCTTCTTCTCGTTCTCTTTCTCTTTATCCCCGCTTTCTCGATATCTCTCTCTCTCCCTCTATCTCTCTCCCTCCCTCCCTCCCTCTCTCCCTCTCTCCCTCCCTCTCGACCTCTGTCTCTCCCTCTCTATCTCTCTCCTTCACTCTCTACCTCTCTCTCCCTCTCTACCTATAATAATAATAATATATGCCATTTAGCAGACGCTTTTATCCAAAGCGACTTACAGTCATGTGTGCATACATTCTACGTATGGGTGGTCCCGGGGATTGAACCCACTACCCTGGCGTTACAAGCGCCATGCTCTACCAACTGAGCTACAGAAGGACTCTCTCCCTCCCTCTCTACCTCTCTCTCCCTCTCTACCTCTCACCCTCCCTCTCTACTTCTCTCCCTCCCCCTCTATCTCTCTCCCTCCCTCTACCTCTCTCCCTCCCTCTACCTCTCTCCCTCCCTCTCTACCTCTCCCTCCCTCTCTACCTCTCTCCCTCCCTCTCTATCTCTCTCCCTCCCCCTCTATCTCTCTCCCTCTGTCTATCCCTCTATCTCTCTCCCTCCCTCTCTATCTCTCTCCCTCCCTCTCTATCTCTCTCCCTCCCTCTCTATCTCTCTCCCTCCCTCTCTCCCTCCCTCTCTCCCTCTCTCCCTCCCTCTCTACCTCTGTCTCTCCCTCTCTATCTCCCTCCTTCCCTCTCTACCTCTCTCTCCCTCTCTACCTCTCACCCTCCCTCTCTACCTCTCTCCCTCCCTCTCTATCTCTCTCCCTCCCCCTCTATCTCTCTCCCTCCCTCTCTGCCTCTGTCTCTCCCTCTCTATCTCTCTCCCTCCCTCTCTACCTCTCTCTCCTTCTCTACCTCTGTCTCTCCCTCTCTACCTCTGTCTCTCCCTCTCTACCTCTCTCCCTCCCTCTCTATCTCTCTCCCTCCCTCTCTCCCTCTCTCCCTCCCTCTCTACCTCTGACTCTCCCTCTCTATCTCTCTCCCTCCCTCTCTACCTCTCTCTCCCTCTCTATCTCTCTGCCTCCCTCTCTACCTCTGTCTCTCCCTCTCTACCTCTCTCCCTCCCTCTCTACCTCTCTCTCCCTCTCTACCTCTCACCCTCCCTCTCTACCTCTCTCCCCCCCTCTCTCTCTCCCTCCCTCTCTATCTCTCTCCCTCCCCTCTCTACCTCTCTCCCTCCCTCTCTGCCTCTGTCTCTCCCTCTCTATCTCTCTCCCTCCCTCTCTACCTCTGTCTCTCCCTCTCTACCTCTCTCCCTCCCTCTCTGCCTCTGTCTCTCCCTCTCTACCTCTCCCCCCCTCTCTATCTCTCTCCCTCCCTCTCTACCTCTCTCCCTCCCTCTCTACCTCTGACTCTCCCTCTCTATCTCTCTCCCTCCCTCTCTACCTCTCTCTCCCTCTCTATCTCTCTCCCTCCCTCTCTACCTCTCTGCCTCCCTCTCTATCTCTCTCCCTCCCTCTCTATCTCTCTCCATCCCTCACGATCTCTCTCCCTCCCTCTCTACCTCTCTCCCTCCCTCTCTACCTCTGTCTCTCCCTCTCTATCTCTCTCCCTCCCTCTCTACCTCTGTCTCTCCCTCCCTCTCTATCTCTCTTCCTCCTTCTCTATCCTTCCCTCTCCCTCTCTACCTCTGTCTCTCCCTCTCTCCCTCCCTCCCTCTCTATCTCTCTCCCTCCCTCTCTATCTCTCTCCCTCCCTCTCTCCCTCTCTCCCCCCCTCTCTACCTCTGTATCTCCCTGTCTATCTCTCTCCTTCCCTCTCTACCTCTCTCCCTCCCGCTCTACCTCTGTCTCTCCCTCTCTACCTCTCACCCTCCCTCTCTGTCTCTGTCTCTCCCTCTCTACCTCTCTCCCCCCCTCTCTATCTCTCTCCCTCCCTCTCTATCTCTCTCCCTCCCTCTCTACCTCTCTCCCTCCCTCGCTGCCTCTGTCTCTCCCTCTCTATCTATCTCCCTCCCTCTCTACCTCTGTCTCTCCCTCTCTCCCTCTCTCCCTCCCTCTCTGTCTCTGTCTCTCCCTCTCTACCTCTCCCCCCTCTCTATCTCTCTCCCTCCCTCTCTATCTCTCTCCCTCCCTCTCTCCCTCTCTCCCCCCCTCTCTACCTCTGTATCTCCCTGTCTATCTCTCTCCTTCCCTCTCTACCTCTCTCCCTCCCTCTCTACCTCTGTCTCTCCCTCTCTACCTCTCTTCCTCCCGCTCTACCTCTCTCTCCCTCTACACCTCTCACCCTCCCTCTCTACCTCTCTCCCTCCCTCTCTATCTCTTTCCCTAACCCTCTATCTGTCTCCCTCCCTCTCTACCTCTCTCCCTCCCTCTCTGCCTCTGTCTCTCCCTCTCTATCTCTCTCCCTCCCTCTCTACCTCTCTCTCCCTCTCTACCTCTGTCTCTCCCTCTCTACCTCTGTCTCTCCCTCTCTACCTCTTTCTCTCCCTCCCTACCTCTCTCCCTCCCTCTCTGCCTCTGTCTCTCCCTCTCTACCTCTCTCCCTCCCGCTCTACCTCTCTCTCCCTCTCTACCTCTCACCCTCCCTCTCTGTCTCTGTCTCTCCCTCTCTACCTCTCTCCCCCCCTCTCTATCTCTCTCCCTCCCTCTCTATCTCTCTCCCTCCCTCTCTACCTCTCTCCCTCCCTCTCTGCCTCTGTCTCTCCCTCTCTATCTATCTCCCTCCCTCTCTACCTCTGTCTCTCCCTCTCTCCCTCTCTCCCTCCCTCTCTGTCTATGTCTCTCCCTCTCTACCTCTCCCCCCCCTCTCTATCTCTCTCCCTCCCTCTCTACCTCTCTCCCTCCCTCTCTACCTCTCTCTCCCTCTCTATCTCTCTCCCTCCCCTCTCTATCTCTCTCCATCCCTCACTATCTCTCTCCCTCCCTCTCTACCTCTCTCCCTCTCTACCTCTCTCCCTCCCTCTCTACCTCTCTCCCTCCCTCTCTACCTCTCTCCCTCTCTTTCTACCTCTCTCCCTCCCTCTCTACCTCTCTCCCTCCCTCTCTACCTCAGTCTCTCCCTCCCTCTCTACCTGTCTCTCCCTCCCTCTCTACCTCTGACTCTCCCTCTCTATCTCTCTCCCTCCCTCTCTACCTCTGTCTCTCCCTCTCTACCTCTCTCCCTCCCTCTCTACCTCTCTCTCCCTCTCTACCTCTCACCCTCCCTCTCTACCTCTCTCCCTCCCTCTCTATCTCTCTCCCTCCCTCTCTATCTCTCTCCCTCCCTCTCTACCTCTCTCCCTCCCTCCCTCTCTATCTCTCTCCCCCCCTCTCTACCTCTCTCCCACCCTCTCTATCTCTCTCCCTCCCTCTCTACCTCTCTCCCACCCTCTCTATCTCTCTCCCACCCTCTCTACCTCTGTCTCTCCCTCTCTACCATTTCAATTCAATTCAAGGGGCTTTATTGGCATGGGAAACATGTGTTAACATTGCCAAAGCAAGTGAGGTAGATAATATACAAAACTGAAATAAACAATAAAAATTAACAGTAAACATTACACATGCAGAAATCTATCTCACTCTATCCCCCACCCGCCCTCTATCTCACTCTACCCCTCCTCCCCCACCTCTCTCTCTATACCCCTACCCTGCCCTCTCTCTCTCTATCCCCCCACCCGCCCTCTCCTCGCTCTCTCTCTATGCCCCCAGCCTCTCTCAATTCAATTCAATTCCTCTGTCTCTCCCTCTCTATCTCTCTCCCTCCCTCTCTACCTCTGTCTCTCCCTCTCTATATCTGTCTCTCCCTCTCTACCTCTCTCCCTCCCTCTCTACGTCTCTCTCTCCCTCTCTATCGCTGTCTATCCCTCTCTACCTCTGTCTCTCCCTCTCTATCTCTGTCTCTCCCTCTCTATCTCTGTCTCTCTCTCTCTACCTCTCTCCCTCCCTCTCTACCTCTCTCTCTCCCTCTCTATCACTGTCTATCCCTCTCTACCTCTGTCTCTCCCTCTCTACCTCTGTCTCTCCCTCTCTATCTCTGTCTCTCCCTCTCTATCTCTCTCCCTCCCTCTCTACCTCTCTCTCTCCCTCTCTATCGCTGTATATCCCTCTCTACCTCTGTCTCTCCCCCTTCTACCTCCGTCTCTACCTCTCTATCTCTGTCTCTCCCTCTCTACCTCTCTCCCTCTCTCTCTATCTCTGTCCCTCCCTCTCTATCTCTGTCCCTCCCTCTCTACCTCTGTCTCTCCCTCTCTACCTCTCTCCCTCCCTCTCTACCTCTCTCTCCCTCTCTACCTCTGTCTCTCCCTCTCTACCTCTCACCCCCTCTCTCTCCTCTCTCCCTCCCTCTCTATCTCTCTCCCTCCCTCTCTCCCTCTCTCTCTACCTCTCTCTCTCCCTCTCTACCTCTGTCTCTCCCTCTCTACCTCTGTCTCTCCCTCTCTACCTTTCTCCCTCCCTCCCTCTCTATCTCTCTCCCTCCCTCTCTACCTCTCTCCCTCCCTCTCTACCTCTGTCTCTCCCTCTCTATCTCTCTCCCTCCCTCTCTACCTCTCTCCCTCCCTCTCTATCTCTGTCCCTCCCTCTCTACCTCTGTCTCTCCCTCTCTCCCTCCCTCTCTACCTCTCTCTCCCTCTCTACCTCTGTCTCTCCCTCTCTATCTCTCTCCCCCTCCCTATCTCTCTCCCTCCCTCTCTATCTCTCTCCCTCTCTCCCTCCCTCTCTACATCTCTCCCTCCCTCTCTACCTCTGTCTCTCCCTTTCTATCTCTCTCCCTCCCTCTCTACTTCTCTCCCTCCCTCTCTATCTCTCTCCCTCCCTCTCTATCTCTCTCCCTCCCTCTCTATCTCTCTCTCTCCCTCTATATCTCTCTCTCCCTCTCTACTTCTCTCCCTCCCTCTCTATCTCTCAACCTCCCTCTCTACCTCTCTATCTCTCTCCCTCCCTCTCTACCTCTCTCCCTCCCTCTCTATATCTGTCTCTCCCTGTCTATCTCTGTCCCTCCCTCTCTACCTCTCTCCCTCCCTCTCTACCTCTCTCCCTCCCTCTCTACCTCTCTCCCTCTCTTTCTACCTCTCACCCTCCCTCTCTACCTCTCTCCATCCCTCTCTACCTCAGTCTCTCCCTCCCTTTCTGTCTCTCTCCCTCTCTATCTCTCTCCCTCCCTCTCTTCATAAGCTGTCTTGTTATTAATCCACAATAATTAGCGTTGTGCATTACAGGAAGTGGTATCCTGGCAACCGTCACCATTACGGGTAACCGTGGCGCTAGCTGGAGAGGCCAGGCCGGGCTGCCATTAGCGATTCATTAAATTGGGTTTATAATTTTTCAATTTATTGACTTTTCTTTTCAAACGTCGTCTCCCATTATGTGTATTGTCGAGTTCCAAAATGGCACCCTATTCCCTACGTAGTGCACTACTTTTGGTGGACTCTGGTAAAACAAAGTGCACTATATAGGGGTTAGGGTGCTATTTAGGAGGCAGCCCTGGTCTCCAACAGGCAAGCGGCGACCACATCACATCTGTCATGTTACCCTACAGACGTCCCTCAACGCAGGCTGCGTGTCTGTGTGTGTGTTGAGACTGTCCCTCTGTTAGGACAGACTAAACCATTTTGGCAGTGGCTCGAGGGCCTGTCTCTTCTGACTCTAGCTCTCCCTCCATCCCCTCTCCTCTCCTCTCCTCTCCTCTCCTCTCCTCTCCTCTCCTCTCCTCTCCTCTCCTGTCCTCTCCTCCCTCTCCTCTCCTCTCCTCTCCTACCACCCATCCCTCCATCTCCCCCTCCTCTCCTCTCCTCTCCTAACACCCACCACTCCATCTCCACCTCCTCTCCTCTCCTCTCCCACCTCCCATCCCTCCAGCTCTCCCTCCTCTCCTACCACACATCCCTCCATCTCCCCTCCTGTCATCTCCTCTCCTACCACCCATCCCTCCATCTCCCCCTCCTCTCCTCTCCTACCACCCATCCCTCCATCTCCCCCTCCTCTCCTCTCCCACCTCCCATCCCTCCATCTCCCCCTCCCTCTCCTCTCCTCTCCTCTCCCTCTCCTCTCCTCTCCCTCCTCTCCTCTCCTCTCCTCTCCTCTCCTCTCTCTCCTCCTCTCCCTCCCCTCTCCTCCTCCCCTCCCTCTCCTCTCCTCTCCTCTCCTCTCCTCCCCTACTACCCATCCCTTCATCTCCCCCTCCTCTCCTCTCCTACCTCCCATCCCTCCATCTCTCCCTCCTCTCCTCTCCTCTCCTAACACCCATCACTACATCTCCCCCTCCTCTCCTCTCCTCTCCCACCTCCCATCCCTCCAGCTCTCCCTCCTCTCCTCTCCTCTCCTACCACCCATCCCTCCATCTCCCCCTCCTGTCCTCTCCTCTCCTACCACCCATCCCTCCATCTCCCCCTCCTCTCCTCTCCTCTCCTACCACCCATCCCTCCATCTCCCCCCCTCCTCTCCTCTCCTACCTCCCATCCCTCCATCTCTCCCTCCTCTCCTCTCCTCTCCTCTCCTCTCCTCTCCCACCTCCCATCCCTCCAGCTCCCTCCCTCCCTCCCTCTCCTCTCTCCTCTCTCTCCTCTCCTCTCCTCTCCTCTCCTCTCCTACCACCCATCCCTCCATCTCCCCCTCCTGTCCTCTCCTCTCCTACCACCCATCCCTCCATCTCCCCCTCCTCTCCTCTCCTCTCCTCTCCTCTCCTCTCCTACCACCCATCCCTCCATCTCCCCCTCCTCTCCTCTCCTACCACCCATCCCTCCATCTCCCCCTCCTCTCCTCTCCTACCTCCCATCCCTCCATCTCTCCTCTCCTCTCCTACCACCCATCCCTCCATCTCTCCTCTCCTCTCCTCTCCTCTCTCCTCTCCTCTCCTCTCCTCTCCTACCACCCATCCCTCCATCTCTCCCTCCTCTATTCTCCAGGAAAAAGCCAGAGCTCTTTCTTTTTGCAAAGACGATTAACTACAATTTAGGCTAAGAACTTTGAACACCATCTATATATTTCTGTCGTGGGCCAGATTTCCTGAAACACACAGCCTTGCAGATTACAATCTGTACACTCCCTCTACCTCGCTGTCTCTCTCTCTCTCTCTGTCTGTCTCCCCCCCCTCTCTCTCTCTCTCTGTCCATCTCTCTTTCTCTGTCCGTCTTTCCCTCTCTCTCTTCTGGCTCAGATCATTCCAGGTAGACTTTCCACCTTCAGATAAGCCCCCACCCCCCACCCCGACTCCCAACCTAACGACAGGGGGATGAAATTGAAAACACCTAAAAAAATGAAAAGATGATGTCATTGCTGCGTCTGTATTTGTAATGTATTTGTAATGTATTAGTCATGTATTTGTAATGTATTTGTAATGTATTAGTAATGTATTAGTAATGTATTTGTAATGTATTTGTAATGTATTAGTAATGTATTAGTAATGTATTTGTAATGTATTTGTAATGTATTAGTAATGTATTAGTAATGTATTTGTAATGTATTAGTAATGTATTTGTAATGTATTTGTATTGTATTTGTAATGTATTTGTAATGTATTAGTAATGTATTAGTAATGTATTAGTAATGTATTTGTAATGTATTTGTAATGTATTTGTAATGTATTTGTAATGTATTTGTAATGTATTAGTAATGTATTAGTAATGTATTTGTAATGTATTTGTAATGTATTAGTAATGTATTAGTAATGTATTTGTAATGTATTAGTAATGTATTTGTAATGTATTAGTAATGTATTAGTAATGTATTTGTAATGTATTTGTAATGTATTTGTAATGTATTAGTAATGTATTAGTAATGTATTAGTAATGTATTTGTAATGTATTTGTAATGTATTTGTAATGTATTAGTAATGTATTTGTCATGTATTTGTAATGTATTAGTAATGTGTTAGTAATGTATTTGTAATGTATTAGTAATGTATTTGTAATGTATTAGTAATGTATTTGTAATGTATTAGTAATGTATTTGTAATGTATTAGTAATGTATTAGTAATGTATTTGTAATATATTAGTAATGTATTAGTAATGTATTTCTAATGTATTAGTAATGTATTTGTAATGTATTAGTAATGTATTTGTAATGTATTTGTAATGTATTTGTAATGTATTTGTAATGTATTAGTAATGTATTAGTAATGTATTAGTAATGTATTTGTAATGTATTTGTAATGTATTTGTAATGTATTTGTAATGTATTAGTAATGTATTAGTAATGTATTAGTAATGTATTTGTAATGTATTTGTAATGTATTAGTAATGTATTAGTAATGTATTAGTAATGTATTAGTAATGTATTTGTAATGTATTAGTAATGTATTTGTAATGTATTTTGTAATGTATTTTCTGTGACGTACAGCGCCTTGCAGAAGCATTCACCCCCCCCTTGGCGTTTCTCCTATTCTGTTGCATTATAACCTGGAATTAAAATAGATTTTATTTGGATTTCATGTAACGGAGAAACACTAAATAGTCCAAATTGGTGAAGAAGAAAAAAGACTTATTTAAAAAAAAAAAAGTTTAAAAAATAAAAATAAAAATTTAAAAGTGGTGAATGTTTATTCACCCCGTTTGCTATGAAGCATCTGAATCAGATCTGGTGCAACCGATTACCTTCTGAAGTCACATGATTAGTTATATTAAGTCCACCTGTGGGGCAATCTAAGTGTCACATGATCTGTCACGTGATCTCAGTATATATACACACCTGTTCTGAAAGGCCCCAGAGTCTGCAACACCACTAAAGCAAGGGGCACCATGAAGCAGGGAGCACCATGAAGACCAGAGAGCACCATGAAGACCAGGGAGCACCATGAAGACCAGGGAGCACCATGAAGACCAGGGAGCACCATGAAGACCAGGGAGCACCATGAAGACCAGGGAGCACCATGAAGACCAGGGAGCACCATGAAGACCAGGGAGCACCATGAAGACCAGGGAGCACCATGAAGACCAAGGAGCACCATGAAGACCAAGGAGCACCATGAAGACCAAGGAGCACCATGAAGACCAAGGAGCACCATGAAGACCAAGGAGCACCATGAAGACCAAGGAGCACCATGAAGACCAAGGAGCTCTCCAAAACAGGTCAGGGACAAGATTTAGATGCACTATTGTAAAGTGGCTGTTCCACTGGATGTCATAAGGTGAATGCACCAATTTGTAAGTCGCTCTGGATAAGAGCGTCTGCTAAATGACTTAAATGTAATGTAATGTAAATGGACAAAGTTGTGGAGAAGTACAGATCAGGGTTGGGTTGTAAAGAAATATCAGAAACATTGAACATCCCACGGAGCACCATTACATCCATTATTCAAAAATGTTAAGAATATGGCACCACAGCAAACCTGCCAAGAGAGGGCCGCCCACCAAAACTCATGGACCAGGCAAGAGAGGGCCGCCCACCAAAACTCATGGACCAGGCAAGAGAGGGCCGCCCACCAAAACTCATGGACCAGGCAAGAGAGGGCCGCCCACCAAAACTCATGGACCAGGCAAGAGAGGGCCGCCCACCAAAACTCATGGACCAGGCAAGAGAGGGCCGCCCACCAAAACTCATGGACCAGGCAAGAGAGGGCCGCCCACCAAAACTCATGGACCAGGCAAGAGAGGGCCGCCCACCAAAACCCACGGACCAGGCAAGAGAGGGCCGCCCACCAAAACTCATGGACCAGGCAAGAGAGGGCCGCCCACCAAAACTCATGGACCAGGCAAAGAGGGCCGCCCACCAAAACCCACGGACCAGGCAAGAGAGGGCCGCCCACCAAAACCCACGGACCAGGCAAGAGAGGGCCGCCCACCAAAACTCATGGACCAGGCAAGAGAGGGCCGCCCACCAAAACTCATGGACCAGGCAAGAGAGGGCCGCCCACCAAAACCCACGGACCAGGCAAGAGAGGGCCGCCCACCAAAACCCACGGACCAGGCAAGAGAGGGCCGCCCACCAAAACCCACGGACCAGGCAAGAGAGGGCCGCCCACCAAAACTCATGGACCAGGCAAGAGAGGGCCGCCCACCAAAACTCATGGACCAGGCAAGAGAGGGCCGCCCACCAAAACTCATGGACCAGGCAAGAGAGGGCCGCCCACCAAAACCCACGGACCAGGCAAGAGAGGGCATTAATCAGAGAGGAAACAAAGAGACCAACGATAACCCTGAAGGAACTGCAAAGCTCCACAGTGGAGATTGGAGTATCTGTCCATAAGACCACTTTAAGCCGTACACCCCACAGAGCTGGGATTCACGGAAGAGTGGCCAGAAAAAAAACAAGCAAACATGTTTGGTGTGGTCCTTCTGTAGCTCAGTTGGTAGAGCATGGCGCTTGTAACGCCAGGGTAGTGGGTTCGATTCCCGGGACCACCCATACGTAGAATGTATGCACACATGACTGTAAGTCGCTTTGGATAAAAGCGTCTGCTAAATGGCATATATTATTATTATTATTATTATTACCAAAAGGCATGTGGAAGACAACCCCAAACATATGGAATCAGGTACTCTGGTCAGATGAGACTAAAATGTAGCGTTTTGGCCATCAAGGAAAACTATGTCTGGCGCCTAACACTGTTAAGCAGAGCGACACAGGCGAACCTCAGAGCAGAAACAGATGAGGAAACAGGGATGAATGAATCTAAATATGTATTGTCAACACAGAGAGATATGGAGTGCAGATCTGGGGAAGCTCGGATGAGTTGCAGAAAAAAACAGATGTGGAGACTGAGGTTGGAGTTGGCTGAGTAGAACAGGATAAACAGGTCCTGATGGGAGTCCAAGGTAGTGGTGGTGAGATGTGGGACTGAGGTTGGAGTTGGCTGAGTAGAACAGGATAAACAGGTCCTGATGGGAGTCCAAGGTAGTGGTGGTGAGATGTGGAGACTGAGGTTGGAGTTGGCTGAGTAGAACAGGATAAACAGGTCCTGATGGGAGTCCAAGGTAGTGGTGGTGAGATGTGGAGACTGAGGTTGGAGTTGGCTGAGTAGAACAGGATAAACAGGTCCTGATGGGAGTCCAAGGTAGTGGTGGTGAGATGTGGAGACTGAGGTTGGAGTTGGCTGAGTAGAACAGGATAAACAGGTCCTGATGGGAGTCCAAGGTAGTGGTGGTGAGATGTGGAGACGGAGGTTGGAGTTGGCTGAGTAGAACAGGATAAACAGGTCCTGATGGGAGTCCAAGGTAGTGGTGGTGAGATGTGGAGACTGAGGTTGGAGTTGGCTGAGTAGAACAGGATAAACAGGTCCTGATGGGAGTCCAAGGTAGTGGTGGTGAGATGTGGAGACGGAGGTTGGAGTTGGCTGAGTAGAACAGGATAAACAGGTCCTGATGGGAGTCCAAGGTAGTGGTGGTGAGATGTGGAGGACTGAGGTTGGAGTTGGCTGTTGGCTGAGAACAGGATAAACAGGTCCTGATGGGAGTCCAAGGTAGTGGTGGTGAGATGTGGAGACGGAGGTTGGAGTTGGCTGAGTAGAACAGGATAAACAGGTCCTGATGGGAGTCCAAGGTAGTGGTGGTGAGATGTGGAGACTGAGGTTGGAGTTGGCTGAGTAGAACAGGATAAACAGGTCCTGATGGGAGTCCAAGGTAGTGGTGGTGAGATGTGGAGACTGAGGTTGGAGTTGGCTGAGTAGAACAGGATAAACAGGTCCTGATGGGAGTCCAAGGTAGTGGTGGTGAGATGTGGAGACTGAGGTTGGAGTTGGCTGAGTAGAACAGGATAAACAGGTCCTGATGGGAGTCCAAGGTAGTGGTGGTGAGATGTGGAGACTGAGGTTGGAGTTGGCTGAGTAGAACAGGATAAACAGGTCCTGATGGGAGTCCAAGGTAGTGGTGGTGAGATGTGGAGACTGAGGTTGGAGTTGGCTGAGTAGAACAGGATAAACAGGTCCTGATGGGAGTCCAAGGTAGTGGTGGTGAGATGTGGAGACTGAGGTTGGAGTTGGCTGAGTAGAACAGGATAAACAGGTCCTGATGGGAGTCCAAGGTAGTGGTGGTGAGATGTGGAGACTGAGGTTGGAGTTGGCTGAGTAGAACAGGATAAACAGGTCCTGATGGGAGTCCAAGGTAGTGGTGGTGAGATGTGGAGACTGAGGTTGGAGTTGGCTGAGTAGAACAGGATAAACAGGTCCTGATGGGAGTCCAAGGTAGTGGTGGTGAGATGTGGAGACGGAGGTTGGAGTTGGCTGAGTAGAACAGGATAAACAGGTCCTGAGGGGAGTCCAAGGTAGTGGTGGTGAGATGTGGAGACTGAGGTTGGAGTTGGCTGAGTAGAACAGGATAAACAGGTCCTGATGGGAGTCCAAGGTAGTGGTGGTGAGATGTGGAGACTGAGGTTGGAGTTGGCTGAGTAGAACAGGATAAACAGGTCCTGATGGGAGTCCAAGGTAGTGGTGGTGAGATGTGGAGACTGAGGTTGGAGTTGGCTGAGTAGAACAGGATAAACAGGTCCTGATGGGAGTCCAAGGTAGTGGTGGTGAGATGTGGAGACGGAGGTTGGAGGCTGAGTAGAACAGGATAAACAGGTCCTGAGGGGAGTCCTGAGATGGAGTGCTGAGTAGAACAGGATAAACAGGTCCTGAGGGGAGTCCAAGGTAGTGGTGGTGAGATGTGGAGACTGAGGTTGGAGTTGGCTGAGTAGAACAGGATAAACAGGTCCTGAGGGGAGTCCAAGGTAGTGGTGGTGAGATGTGGAGACTGAGGTTGGAGTTGGCTGAGTAGAACAGGATAAACAGGTCCTGAGGGGAGTCCAAGGTAGTGGTGGTGAGATGTGGAGACTGAGGTTGGAGTTGGCTGAGTAGAACAGGATAAACAGGTCCTGAGGGGAGTCCAAGGTAGTGGTGGTGAGATGTGGAGACTGAGGTTGGAGTTGGCTGAGTAGAACAGGATAAACAGGTCCTGAGGGGAGTCCAAGGTAGTGGTGGTGAGATGTGGAGACTGAGGTTGGAGTTGGCTGAGTAGAACAGGATAAACAGGTCCTGAGGGGAGTCCAAGGTAGTGGTGGTGAGATGTGGAGACTGAGGTTGGAGTTGGCTGAGTAGAACAGGATAAACAGGTCCTGAGGGGAGTCCAAGGTAGTGGTGGTGAGATGTGGAGACTGAGGTTGGAGTTGGCTGAGTAGAACAGGATAAACAGGTCCTGAGGGGAGTCCAAGGTAGTGGTGGTGAGATGTGGAGACTGAGGTTGGAGTTGGCTGAGTAGAACAGGATAAACAGGTCCTGAGGGGAGTCCAAGGTAGTGGTGGTGAGATGTGGAGACGGAGGTTGGAGTTGGCTGAGTAGAACAGGATAAACAGGTCCTGAGGGGAGTCCAAGGTAGTGGTGGTGAGATGTGGAGACTGAGGTTGGAGTTGGCTGAGTAGAACAGGATAAACAGGTCCTGAGGGGAGTCCAAGGTAGTGGGGGTGAGATGTGGAGACTGAGGTTGGAGTTGGCTGAGTAGAACAGGATAAACAGGTCCTGAGGGGAGTCCAAGGTAGTGGTGGTGAGATGTGGAGACTGAGGTTGGAGTTGGCTGAGTAGAACAGGTAAACAGGTCCTGAGGGGGTGTAGTGGGGGTGAGATGTGGAGACTGAGGTTGGAGTTGGCTGAGTAGAACAGGATAAACAGGTCCTGAGGGGAGTCCAAGGTAGTGGGGGTGAGATGTGGAGACTGAGGTTGGAGTTGGCTGAGTAGAACAGGATAAACAGGTCCTGAGGGGAGTCCAAGGTAGTGGGGGTGAGATGTGGAGACTGAGGTTGGAGTTGGCTGAGTAGAACAGGATAAACAGGTCCTGAGGGGAGTCCAATGTAGTGGGGGTGAGATGTGGAGACTGAGGTTGGAGTTGGCTGAGTAGAACAGGATAAACAGGTCCTGATGGGAGTCCAAGGTAGTGGTGGTGAGATGTGGAGACTGAGGTTGGAGTTGGCTGAGTAGAACAGGATAAACAGGTCCTGAGGGGAGTCCAAGGTAGTGGGGGTGAGATGTGGAGACTGAGGTTGGAGTTGGCTGAGTAGAACAGGATAAACAGGTCCTGAGGGGAGTCCAAGGTAGTGGGGGTGAGATGTGGAGACTGAGGTTGGAGTTGGCTGAGTAGAACAGGATAAACAGGTCCTGAGGGGAGTCCAAGTGGTGGTGAGATGTGGGGGGTGAGTTGGCTGATGATGGAGGGACTGAGACGGAGGTTGGAGTTGGCTGAGTAGAACAGGATAAACAGGTCCTGAGGGGAGTCCAATGTAGTGGTGGTGAGATGTGGAGACTGAGGTTGGAGTTGGCTGAGTAGAACAGGATAAACAGGTCCTGAGGGGAGTCCAAGGTAGTGGGGGTGAGATGTGGAGACTGAGGTTGGAGTTGGCTGAGTAGAACAGGATAAACAGGCCCTGAGGGGAGTCCAAGGTAGTGGGGGTGAGATGTGGAGACTGAGGTTGGAGTTGGCTGAGTAGAACAGGATAAACAGGTCCTGAGGGGAGTCCAAGGTAGTGGTGGTGAGATGTGGAGACTGAGGTTGGAGTTGGCTGAGTAGAACAGGATAAACAGGTCCTGAGGGGAGTCCAAGGTAGTGGTGGTGAGATGTGGAGACTGAGGTTGGATAGGTCCTGAGGGGAGTCCAAGGTAGTGGTGGTGAGATGTGGAGACTGAGGTTGGAGTTGGCTGAGTAGAACAGGATAAACAGGTCCTGAGGGGAGTCCAAGGTAGTGGTGGTGAGATGTGGAGACTGAGGTTGGAGTTGGCTGAGTAGAACAGGTAAACAGGTCCTGAGGGAGTCCAAGGTAGTGGTGGTGAGATGTGGAGACTGAGGTTGGAGTTGGCTGAGTAGAACAGGATAAACAGGTCCTGAGG
Organism: Oncorhynchus keta; assembly: GCF_023373465.1. Lineage (NCBI taxonomy): Eukaryota > Metazoa > Chordata > Actinopteri > Salmoniformes > Salmonidae > Oncorhynchus > Oncorhynchus keta. Next base: position 15,463 of record NW_026280437.1, read on the forward strand.
GGAGTCCAAGGTAGTGGTGGTGAGATGGAGACGGAGGTTGGAGTTGGCTGAGTAGAACAGGATAAACAGGTCCTGAGGGGAGTCCAAGGTAGTGGTGGTGAGATGGAGACGGAGGTTGGAGTTGGCTGAGTAGAACAGGATAAACAGGTCCTGAGGGGAGTCCAAGGTAGTGGTGGTGAGATGGAGACGGAGGTTGGATCTGAGTAGAGGATATCCTGAGGGGAGTCCAGTGGTGGTGAGATGTGGAGACGGAGGTTGGAGTTGGCTGAGTAGAACAGGATAAACAGGTCCTGAGGGGAGTCAAGGTAGTGGTGGTGAGATGTGGAGACGGAGGTTGGAGTTGGCTGTAGAACAGGATAAACAGGTCCTGAGGGGAGTCCAAGGTAGTGGTGGTGAGATGTGGAGACTGAGGTTGGATGGCTGTAGAACAGGATAAACATATCCTGAGGGGAGTCCAGGTAGTGGTGGGAGATGGAGACGGAGGTTTCTATCTGTGATAAATAGGTCCTGAGGGGAGTCCAAGGTAGTGGTGGAATGGTTCTATCTGTGACATATCCTTCAGGGGAGTCCAAGGTAGTGGTGGTGATCTGGAGACGGAGGTTGAGTTGGCTCATGGGAACAGGTTCTATCTGTGAGGATAAACATCCTCCAGTGGTGGTTGAGATGTGGATAGTTGGCTAGAACAGGATAAACAGGTCCTGAGGGGAGTCCAAGGTAGTGGTGGTGAGATGTGGAGGCGGAGGTTGGAGTTGGCTCTAGAACAGTGGTCCTATATGGTGGTGAGATGGGAATAGAGGTTGGATCTGTAGAACAGGATAAACAGGTCCTGAGGGGAGTCCATGGGAATAGGGTTCTATCTGTGATATATCCTTCATGGGAATAGGGTTCTATCTGTGAGGATATCCTCCATGGGAATAGGTTCTATCTGTGATATATCCTCCATGGGAATAGGTGGAGACTGAGGTTGGAGTTGGCTGAGTAGAGGATAAATATCCTGAGGGGAGTCCATGGTGGTGGGGTTCTAGGTTGGAGTTGGCGGTAGCAGGATAAATATCCTCCAAGGTAGTGGTGGTGAGATGGGAATAGTTGGCTTAGAACAGGATAAACATCTGTGGGAGATAGTGGTGGTATCCTGAGTAGAACAGGATAAACAGGTCCTGGGGGGTTCCAATCTAGTGGGGGTGATATATCCTGGGAATGGGTTCTATCTGTGATATATCCTGAGGGGAGTCCATGGGAATGGAGACTGAGGTTCTATCTGTAGAACAGGATAAATATCCTTCCATGGGAATACTGAGGTTCTATCTGTGATATATCCTCCATGGGAATAGGTTGGGTTCTATCAGGATATCCTGATCCAATGGTGAGATGGGGTGAGGTTGGAGTTCTGTAGAACAGGATAGGACCTGATGGGAGTCCAGTGGTGGTGAATAGGTTCTATCTGTGAATATATCCTTCAATGTAGTGGGAATGTGGAGACTGGGTTGGAGTTATCTGTGAATAACAGGTCCTCATGGGGTCCAAGGTAGTGGTGGTTCTGATCTGCTGAGTAGAACAGGTAAACAGGCCCTCCATGAGATGTGGAGACTGAGGTTGGAGTTGGCTGAGTAGAACAGGTAAACAGGTCCTGATGGGAGTCCAAGGTAGTGGTGGTGAGATGTGGAGACGGAGGTTGGAGTTGGCTGAGTAGAACAGGATAAACAGGTCCTGATGGGAGTCCAAGGTAGTGGTGGTGAGATGTGGAGACTGAGGTTGGAGTTGGCTGAGTAGAACAGGATAAATCCTGAGGGAGTCCAAGGTAGTGGTGGTGAGATGGAGACTGAGGTTGGAGTTGGCTGAGTAGAACAGGATAAACATCCTGAGGGGAATCCAATGTAGTGGTGGTGAGATACTGAGGTTGGAGTTGGCTGTAGAACAGGATAAATCCTGATGGGAGTCCAAGGTAGTGGTGGTGAGATACTGAGGTTGGATCTGTAGAACAGGATAAATATCCTGAGGGGAGTCCAAGGTAGTGGTGGTGAATGGAGACTGAGGTTCTAGTTCTGTGAACAGGATATGGGAGTCCAAGGTAGTGGTGGTGAGATGTGGAGACTGAGGTTGGAGTTGGCTGAGTAGAACAGGATAAACAGGTCCTGAGGGGAGTCCAAGGTAGTGGTGGTGAGATGTGGAGACTGAGGTTGGAGTTGGCTGAGTAGAACAGGATAAACAGGTTCAAGGTAGTGGTGGTGAGATGTGGAGACTGAGGTTGGAGTTGGCTATAGAACAGGATCCTGATGGGAATCCAAGGTAGTGGTGGTGAGATTGGAGACTGAGGTTGGAGTTGGCTGAGTAGAACAGGATAAACAGGTCCTGAGGGGAGTCCAAGGTAGTGGTGGTGAGATGTGGAGACTGAGGTTGGAGTTGGCTGGTAGAATAAACAGGTCCTGATGGGAGTCAATGTAGTGGTGGTATGGAGACTGAGGTTGGAGTTGGCTGAGTAGAATCCTCCAATGTAGTGGGGTGAGATGTGGAGACTGAATAGAACAGGATTCCTGAGGGATCCAAGGTAGTGGTGGTGAGATGTGGAGACTGAGGTTGGAGTTGGCTGAGTAGAACAGGATAAACAGGTCCTGAGGGGAGTCCAAGGTAGTGGTGGTGAGATGTGGAGACTGAGGTTGGAGTTGGCTGAGTAGAACAGGATAAACAGGTCCTGATATATCCAATGTAGTGGTGGTGAGATGTGGAGACTGAGGTTGGAGTTGGCTGAGTAGAACAGGATAAACAGGTCCTGAGGGAGTCCAATGTAGTGGTGGTGAGATGTGGGGACTGAGGTTGGAGTTGGCTGAGTAGAACAGGATAAACTTCCTGATGGGAGTCCAAGGTAGTGGTGGTGAGATGTGGAGACTGAGGTTGGAGTAGGCTCCAGGGTAAACAGGTCCTGAGGGAATCCAATAGTGGGGTGAGATGTGGAGACTGAGGTTGGAGTTGGCTGAGTAGAACAGGGTAAACAGGTCCTGATGGGAGTCCAAGGTAGTGGTGGTGAGATGTGGGGACTGAGGTTGGAGTTGGCTGAGTAGAACAGGTAAACAGGCCCTGAGGGGAATCCAATGTATGGTGAGATGTGGAGACTGAGGTTGGAGTTGGCTGAGTAGAACAGGATAAATAGGTCCTGAGGGGAGTCCAAGGTAGTGGTGGTGAGATGTGGAGACGGAGGTTGGGTTGGCTGAGTAGAACAGGTAAACAGGTCCTGATGGGAGTCCAAGGTAGTGGTGGTGAGATGTGGAGACTGAGGTTGGAGTTGGCTGAGTAGAACAGGGTAAACAGGTCCTGAGGGGAGTCCAAGGTAGTGGGGGTGAGATGTGGAGACTGAGGTTGGAGTTGGCTGAGTAGAACAGGGTAAACAGGTCCTGAGGGGAATCCAATGTAGTGGGGGTGAGATGTGGAGACTGAGGTTGGAGTTGGCTGAGTAGAACAGGGTAAACAGGTCCTGATGGGAATCCAATGTATGGTGAGATGGAGACTGAGGTTGGAGTTGGCTGTAGAACAGGATAAACAGGTCCTGATGGGAGTCCAAGGTAGTGGTGGTGAGATGTGGGGACTGAGGTTGGAGTTGGCTGAGTAGAACAGGATAAACAGGTCCTGATGGGAGTCCAAGGTAGTGGGGGTGAGATGTGGAGACTGAGGTTGGAGTTGGCTGAGTAGAACAGGATAAACAGGTCCTGATGGGAGTCCAAGGTAGTGGTGGTGAGATGTGGAGACTGAGGTTGGAGTTGGCTGAGTAGAACAGGTAAACAGGTCCTGATGGGAGTCCAAGGTAGTGGTGGTGAGATGTGGAGACTGAGGTTGGAGTTGGCTGAGTAGAACAGGGTAAACAGGTCCTGAGGGGAGTCCAATGTAGTGGGGGTGAGATGTGGAGACTGAGGTTGGAGTTGGCTGAGTAGAACAGGATAAACAGGTCCTGATGGGAGTCCAATGTAGTGGGGGTGAGATGTGGGGACTGAGGTTGGAGTTGGCTGAGTAGAACAGGTAAACAGGCCCTGAGGGGAGTCCAATGTAGTGGGGGTGAGATGTGGAGACTGAGGTTGGAGTTGGCTGAGTAGAACAGGTAAACAGGTCCTGAGGGGAGTCCAAGGTAGTGGGGGTGAGATGTGGAGACTGAGGTTGGAGTTGGCTGAGTAGAACAGGGTAAACAGGTCCTGAAATATCCTCCATGGGAATAGGGTTCTATCTGTGATATATCCTTCATGGGAATAGGGTTCTATCTGTGATATATCCTCCATGGGAATAGGGTTCTATCTGTGATATATCCTCCATGGGTTCTATCTGTGATATATCCTCCATGGGAATAGGGTTCTATCTGTGATGTACCCTCCATGGGTTCTATCTGTGATATATCCTCCATGGTTATAGGGTTGTATCTGTGATATACCCTCCATGGGAATAGGGTTCTATCTGTGATATATCCTCCATGGGTTCTATCTGTGATATATCCTCCATGGGAATAGGGTTCTATCTGTGATATATCCTTCATGGGAATAGGGTTCTATCTGTGATATATCCTCCATGGGAATAGGGTTCTATCTGTGATATACCCTCCATGGGTTCTATCTGTGATATACCCTCCATGGGAATAGGGTTCTATCTGTGATATACCCTCCATGGGAATAGGGTTCTATCTGTGATATACCCTCCATGGGAATAGGGTTCTATCTGTGATATATCCTTCATGGGAATAGGGTTCTATCTGTGATATATCCTCCATGGGAATAGGGTTCTGTCTGTGATATATCCTCCATGGGTTCTATCTGTGATATATCCTCCATGGGAATAGGGTTCTATCTGTGATGTACCCTCCATGGGAATAGGGTTCTATCTGTGATGTACCCTCCATGGGTTCTATCTGTGATATATCCTCCATGGTTATAGGGTTGTATCTGTGATATACCCTCCATGGGAATAGGGTTCTATCTGTGATATATCCTCCATGGGTTCTATCTGTGATATATCCTCCATGGGAATAGGGTTCTATCTGTGATATATCCTTCATGGGAATAGGGTTCTATCTGTGATATATCCTTCATGGGAATAGGGTTCTATCTGTGATATATCCTTCATGGGTATAGGGTTCCATCTGTGATGTATCCTCCATGGGTTCTATCTGTGATATATCCTTCATGGGAATAGGGTTCTATCTGTGATATATCCTTCATGGGAATAGGGTTCTATCTGTGATATATCCTTCATGGGAATAGGGTTCTATCTGTGATATATCCTCCATGGGTTCTATCTGTGATATATCCTTCATGGGAATAGGGTTCTATCTGTGATATATCCTTCATGGGAATAGGGTTCTATCTGTGATATATCCTTCATGGGAATAGGGTTCTATCTGTGATATATCCTCCATGGGTTCTATCTGTGATATACCCTCCACGGGAATAGGGTTCTATCTGTGATATATCCTTCATGGGAATAGGGTTCTATCTGTGATATATCCTCCATGGGTTCTATCTGTGATATATCCTCCATGGGAATAGGGTTCTGTCTGTGAAATATCCACCATGGGAATAGGGTTCTATCTGTGATATATCCTCCATGGGAATAGGGTTCTATCTGTGATATACCCTCCATGGGTTCTATCTGTGATATACCCTCCATGGGAATAGGGTTCTATCTGTGATATATCCTCCATGGGAATAGGGTTCTATCTGTGATATATCCTCCATGGGAATAGGGTTCTATCTGTGATATATCCTTCATGGGAATAGGGTTCTATCTGTGATATATCCTCCATGGGAATAGGGTTCTATCTGTGATATATCCTTCATGGGAATAGGGTTCTATCTGTGATATATCCTTCATGGGAATAGGGTTCTATCTGTGATATATCCTTCATGGGAATAGGGTTCTATCTGTGATATATCCTCCATGGGAATAGGGTTCTATCTGTGATATATCCTTCATGGGAATAGGGTTCCATCTGTGATGTATCCTCCATGGGTTCTATCTGTGATATATCCTCCATGGGAATAGGGTTGTATCTGTGATGTACCCTCCATGGGAATTGGGTTCTATCTGTGATATATCCTCCATGGGAATAGGGTTCTATCTGTGATGTACCCTCCATGGGTTCTATCTGTGATATATCCTCCATGGGAATAGGGTTCTATCTGTGATATATCCTTCATGGGAATAGGGTTCCATCTGTGATGTATCCTCCATGGGTTCTATCTGTGATATATCCTCCATGGGAATAGGGTTCTATCTGTGATATACCCTCCATGGGAATAGGGTTCTATCTGTGATATATCCTCCATGGGAATAGGGTTCTATCTGTGATATATCCTCCATGGGAATAGGGTTGTATCTGTGATATACCCTCCATGGGAATAGGGTTCTATCTGTGATATATCCTCCATGGGAATAGGGTTCTATCTGTGATATATCCTCCATGGGAATAGGGTTCTATCTGTGATATATCCTCCATGGGAATAGGGTTCTATCTGTGATATATCCTCCATGGGAATAGGGTTCTATCTGTGATATATCCTCCATGGGAATAGGGTTCTATCTGTGATATATCCTCCATGGGAATAGGGTTCTATCTGTGATATATCCTCCATGGGAATAGGGTTCTATCTGTGATATATCCTCCATGGGAATAGGGTTCTATCTGTGATATATCCTCCATGGGTTCTATCTGTGATATATCCTTCATGGGAATAGGGTTCTATCAGTGATATATCCTCCATGGGAATAGGGTTCTATCTGTGATATATCCTTCATGGGAATAGGGTTCTATCAGTGATATATCCTCCATGGGAATAGGGTTAAACACATTAATTGAAACATTAAGGCAATAATTAGCATAAACACATTCATGGAAACATTAAGACAATAATTAGCATAAACACATTCATGGAAACATTAAGGCAATAATTAGCATAAACACATTCATGGAAACATTAAGACAATAATTAGCATAAACACATTCATGGAAACATTAAGGCAATAATTAGCATAAACACATTCATGGAAACATTAAGGCAATAATTAGCA
>NW_026280437.1:32500-50000 GCF_023373465.1 Oncorhynchus keta
TGGTCTGTTATAATTAGTTCATATAGTAACCTACTGGTCTGTTATAATTAGTTCATATAGTAACCTACTGGTCTGTTATAATTAGTTCATATAGTAACCTACTGGTCTGTTATAATTAGTTCATATAGTAACCTACTGGTCTGTTATAATTAGTTTAGTAACCTACTGGTCTGTTATAATTAGTTCATATAGTAACCTACTGGTCTGTTATAATTAGTTCATATAGTAACCTACTGGTCTGTTATAATTAGTTCATATAGTAACCTACTGGTCTGTTATAATTAGTTCATATAGTAACCTACTGGTCTGTTATAATTAGTTCATATAGTAACCTACTGGTCTGTTATAATTAGTTCATATAGTAACCTACTGGTCTGTTATAATTAGTTCATATAGTAACCTACTGGTCTGTTATAATTAGTTCATATAGTAACCTACTGGTCTGTTATAATTAGTTCATATAGTAACCTACTGGTCTGTTATAATTAGTTCATATAGTAACCTACTGGTCTGTTATAATTAGTTCATATAGTAACCTACTGGTCTGTTATAATTAGTTCTGTTATATAGTAACCTACTGGTCTGTTATAATTAGTTCATATAGTAACCTACTGGTCTGTTATAATTAGTTCATATAGTAAACTGGTCTGTTATATTAGTTCATATAGTAACCTACTGGTCTGTTATAATTAGTTCATATAGTAACCTACTGGTCTGTTATAATTAGTTCATATAGTAACCTACTGGTCTGTTATAATTAGTTCATATAGTAACCTACTGGTCTGTTATAATTAGTTCATATAGTAACCTACTGGTCTGTTATAATTAGTTCATATAGTAACCTACCTACTGGTCTGGTCTGTTATAATTAGTTCATATAGTAACCTACTGGTCTGTTATAATTAGTTCATATAGTAACCTACTGGTCTGTTATAATTAGTTCACTGGTCTGTTATAATTAGTTAATATAGTAACCTACTGGTCTGTTATAATTAGTTCATATAGTAACCTACTGGTCTGTTATAATTAGTTCATATAGTAACCTACTGGTCTGTTATAATTAGTTCATATAGTAACCTACTGGTCTGTTATAATTAGTTCATATAGTAACCTACTGGTCTGTTATAATTAGTTCATATAGTAACCTACTGGTCTGTTATAATTAGTTCATATAGTAACCTACTGGTCTGTTATAATTAGTTCATATAGTAACCTACTGGTCTGTTATAATTAGTTCTGTTATATAGTAACCTACTGGTCTGTTATAATTAGTTCATATAGTAACCTACTGGTCTGTTATAATTAGTTCATATAGTAACCTACTGGTCTGTTATAATTAGTTCATATAGTAACCTACTGGTCTGTTATAATTAGTTCATATAGTAACCTACTGGTCTGTTATAATTAGTTCATATAGTAACCTACTGGTCTGTTATAATTAGTTCATATAGTAACCTACTGGTCTGTTATAATTAGTTCATATAGTAACCTACTGGTCTGTTATAATTAGTTCATATAGTAACCTACTGGTCTGTTATAATTAGTTCATATAGTAACCTACTGGTCTGTTATAATTAGTTCATATAGTAACCTACTGGTCTGTTATAATTAGTTCATATAGTAACCTACTGGTCTGTTATAATTAGTTCATATAGTAACCTACTGGTCTGTTATAATTAGTTCATATAGTAACCTACTGGTCTGTTATAATTAGTTCATATAGTAACCTACTGGTCTGTTATAATTAGTTCATATAGTAACCTACTGGTCTGTTATAATTAGTTCATATAGTAACCTACTGGTCTGTTATAATTAGTTCATATAGTAACCTACTGGTCTGTTATAATTAGTTCATATAGTAACCTACTGGTCTGTTATAATTAGTTCATATAGTAACCTACTGGTCTGTTATAATTAGTTCATATAGTAACCTACTGGTCTGTTATAATTAGTTCATATAGTAACCTACTGGTCTGTTATAATTAGTTCATATAGTAACCTACTGGTCTGTTATAATTAGTTATTTATATAGTAACCTACTGGTCTGTTATAATTAGTTCATATAGTAACCTACTGGTCTGTTATAATTAGTTCATATAGTAACCTACTGGTCTGTTATAATTAGTTCATATAGTAACCTACTGGTCTGTTATAATTAGTTCATATAGTAACCTACTGGTCTGTTATAATTAGTTCATATAGTAACCTACTGGTCTGTTATAATTAGTTCATATAGTAACCTACTGGTCTGTTATAATTAGTTCATATAGTAACCTACTGGTCTGTTATAATTAGTTCATATAGTAACCTACTGGTCTGTTATAATTAGTTCATATAGTAACCTACTGGTCTGTTATAATTAGTTCATATAGTAACCTACTGGTCTGTTATAATTAGTTCATATAGTAACCTACTGGTCTGTTATAATTAGTTCATATAGTAACCTACTGGTCTGTTATAATTAGTTCATATAGTAACCTACTGGTCTGTTATAATTAGTTCATATAGTAACCTACTGGTCTGTTATAATTAGTTCATATAGTAACCTACTGGTCTGTTATAATTAGTTCATATAGTAACCTACTGGTCTGTTATAATTAGTTCATATAGTAACCTACTGGTCTGTTATAATTAGTTCATATAGTAACCTACTGGTCTGTTATAATTAGTTCATATAGTAACCTACTGGTCTGTTATAATTAGTTCATATAGTAACCTACTGGTCTGTTATAATTAGTTCATATAGTAACCTACTGGTCTGTTATAATTAGTTCATATAGTAACCTACTGGTCTGTTATAATTAGTTCATATAGTAACCTACTGGTCTGTTATAATTAGTTCATATAGTAACCTACTGGTCTGTTATAATTAGTTCATATAGTAACCTACTGGTCTGTTATAATTAGTTCATATAGTAACCTACTGGTCTGTTATAATTAGTTCATATAGTAACCTACTGGTCTGTTATAATTAGTCATATAGTAACCTACTGGTCTGTTATAATTAGTTCATATAGTAACCTACTGGTCTGTTATAATTAGTTCATATAGTAACCTACTGGTCTGTTATAATTAGTTCATATAGTAACCTACTGGTCTGTTATAATTAGTTCATATAGTAACCTACTGGTCTGTTATAATTAGTTCATATAGTAACCTACTGGTCTGTTATAATTAGTTCATATAGTAACCTACTGGTCTGTTATAATTAGTTCATATAGTAACCTACTGGTCTGTTATAATTAGTTCATATAGTAACCTACTGGTCTGTTATAATTAGTTCATATAGTAACCTACTGGTCTGTTATAATTAGTTCATATAGTAACCTACTGGTCTGTTATAATTAGTTCATATAGTAACCTACTGGTCTGTTATAATTAGTTCATATAGTAACCTACTGGTCTGTTATAATTAGTTCATATAGTAACCTACTGGTCTGTTATAAGTTAGTTCTGTTATAATAGTTAACCTACTGGTCTGTTATAATTAGTTAATATAGTAACCTACTGGTCTGTTATAATTAGTTAATATAGTAACCTACTGGTCTGTTATAATTAGTTCATATAGTAACCTACTGGTCTGTTATAATTAGTTCATATAGTAACCTACTGGTCTGTTATAATTAGTTCATATAGTAACCTACTGGTCTGTTATAATTAGTTCATATAGTAACCTACTGGTCTGTTATAATTAGTTCATATAGTAACCTACTGGTCTGTTATAATTAGTTCATATAGTAACCTACTGGTCTGTTATAATTAGTTCATATAGTAACCTACTGGTCTGTTATAATTAGTTCATATAGTAACCTACTGGTCTGTTATAATTAGTTCTGTTATATAGTAACCTACTGGTCTGTTATAATTAGTTCATATAGTAACCTACTGGTCTGTTATAATTAGTTCATATAGTAACCTACTGGTCTGTTATAATTAGTTCATATAGTAACCTACTGGTCTGTTATAATTAGTTCATATAGTAACCTACTGGTCTGTTATAATTAGTTCATATAGTAACCTACTGGTCTGTTATAATTAGTTCATATAGTAACCTACTGGTCTGTTATAATTAGTTCATATAGTAACCTACTGGTCTGTTATAATTAGTTCATATAGTAACCTACTGGTCTGTTATAATTAGTTCATATAGTAACCTACTGGTCTGTTTAGTGTTTAACTCTCCCTCCTGTTTTAATTAGTTCATATAGTTACAAACGTCTGGTAGTACTTGATGTTTTTATCTACATTTGTAAATGTAAACCCTCACTTTGGGCAGAAAAACATCTTTGTCTCCCTTTTCCTGTCTGACAGCTGACCTCACAATCCCTTTTCCTGTCTGACAGCTGACCTCACAATCCCTCTTCCTGTCTGACAGCTGACCTCACAATCCCTTTTCCTGTCTGACAGCTGACCTCACAATCCCTTTTCCTGTCCGACAGCTGACCTCACAATCCCTTTTCCTGTCTGACAGCTGACCTCACAATCCCTTTAGTTAATATCAATACCGGTCTGTTCTGACAGCTGACCTCACAATCCCTTTTCCTGTCTGACAGCTGACCTCACAATCCCTCTTCCTGTCTGACAGCTGACCTCACAATCCCTTTCCTGTCTGACAGCTGTCCCTCACAATCCCTCTTCCTGTCTGACAGCTGACCTCACAATCCCTTTTCCTGTCTGACAGCTGACCTCACAATCCCTCACTTTGTCTGACATCTTTGTCTCACAATCCCTTTTCCTGTCTGACCTCACAATCCCTTTTCCTGTCTGACAGCTGACCTCACAATCCCTTTTCCTGTCTGACAGCTGACCTCACAATCCCTTTTCCTGTCTGACAGCTGACCTCACAATCCCTTTTCCTGTCTGACAGCTGACCTCACAATCCCTTTTCCTGTCTGACAGCTGACCTCACAATCCCTTTTCCTGTCTGACAGCTGACCTCACAATCCCTCTTCCTGTCTGACAGCTGACCTCACAATCCCTTTTCCTGTCTGACAGCTGACCTCACAATCCCTTTTCCTGTCTGACCTCACAATCCCTTTTCCTGTCTGACAGCTGACCTCACAATCCCTTTTCCTGTCTGACAGCTGACCTCACAATCCCTTTTCCTGTCTGACAGCTGACCTCACAATCCCTTTTCCTGTCTGACAGCTGACCTCACAATCCCTTTTCAAGACAGGCCAGTAAAGGGAATAACCTAATACAGCAGGAGGGGGAATATCAATAGTGTTTCCTGGATTCCTTGTGTCCCCCCACTCCTCGTCTCCTTCTCAAAACGCATTGGACGAGGGGTAGGGAACCTCAGACATTGTGCTAAGAGACAGAGGCAAGGAGAGATTAAATGAATCAAGGAAATACAATTAAGAATCACCTTATGAAAGATGCAAATAGAAACGCGTAAAAGATATCTCTAAAGTACACAACCATCTCTGCTCCTTTTGGTCCATTTGCTGCACTGAGTTGACAGTGAGGCTATATTCTAGTGGACACTAGGTGGTGCTAATGGGTCTCTAACAGAGAGCTCTCCAGCTTCATTATTTTCCTCATAGCAACAGATGAGAGAATGTCCATCCTTCCAGTCACTGCCACAGAGAGTTCAGTACTGAATGTACAATATAACTCTCATTCATCCCAATGTGGTTGTATTATATGAGAGAATACACTTCCTGTCCTGTGTTGAAAGGGTTAATGGAGGACAGTGGATGTGATGTAGATGTTATATGGGTGACAGATCTAGCTGGTGTTCTGTGTGATTAACTCAACCCCTTAGCATTTGATTTAAATAGAGACAGTATGTACTGGTAGCCACTTGTAGAGATGTATAACGGCCAATTAACTATGACGACAATAAACACATATATAAGTGTGTGTATCATTATGTTGTCTAACAATATGGATATACTTAGATAGTCCACATGGCAGGAATACAGTGAGTTCTGTTCTTCTTCGACTGTATTCCCTTCGTCGCGCACTACTTTGGACCAGAGACCTAGGGGCCCTGGTTGAAAGTAGTGCACTACATAGGGAATAGGGTGTCTTTTGGAACACAGACTTAGTTTATGACATCACCTGATGGTTCCTAGAACTCTCAGGATTGATAGTGGACTCCCAACGATCTCTACATCCACAGATATGAAGACTACATTATAAACATCTCTACATCCACAGATATGAAGACTCCATTATAAACATCTCTACATCCACAGATATGAAGACTCCATTATAAACATCTCTACATCCACAGATATGAAGACTCCATTATAAACATCTCTACATCCACAGATATGAAGACTCCATTATAAACATCTCTACATCCACAGATATGAAGACTCCATTATAAACATCTCTACATCCACAGATATGAAGACTCCATTATAAACATCTCTACATCCACAGATATGAAAACTCCATTATAAATATCTCTACATCCACAGATATGAAGACTTAAAGAACAGAGCGAGAGAGGAGATAGAGAGAGAACCTTTCGGTTGACAGGAGGCGACACATGGAATGGGTTACATGCCTGACTTCACTCTGTGGTTTAAGATAATAGCAGGAACCAGCTGGGAATTACTGGTTCAATGCGTGAGCAGATCTGTTTCCATTTATACACCGGAGAAACAGAGAACACAGGAGGCAGCACCAATAGTAGACTAACGATCAAGGAGAAGAGAGGAGGAGGAGAGAGGAGGGGAAGATTAGGAGGAGGATCCAGAGGATGAAGAATTATAGGATCTATACAGGGGATAGAAGACTCCATTAGGGGATATCTACATCCACAGGAGGAAGACTCCATTAGAGGAGGATCCAAGAGAGGAGGATTATAAAGAGGAGGGGAAGAAGAGGATTATAAAAGAGAGGAGGGGAAGAGATAAAGAACAGAGAGGAGGGGAAGAGAGGAGGGGAGAAGAGAGGAGGAGGAGGAAGAGAGGAGGAGAAGAGAGGACTCTGTGGAAAAGAGGAGGGGAAGAGAGGAGGGGAAGAGAGGAGGGGAAGAGATCTGTTTCCAGGGAGGAGGAGAAGAGAGGAGGAGAAAGAGGAGGAGAAAGAGAGGAGGGGAAGAGGAGGAGAGGGAGGGGAAGAGAGGAGGGAGGGGAAGAGGTGAGGGGAAGAGAGGAGGGGAAGAGAGGAGGAGAAGAGAGGAGGAGAAGAGAGGAGGGGAAGAGAGGAGGGGAAGAGAGGAGGGGAAGAGAGGAGGGGAAGAGAGGAGGGGAAGAGAGGAGGAGAAGAGAGGGGGAAGAGAGGAGGGGAAGAGAGAAGAGGGGAAGAGGAGGGGAGAGGAGGGGAAGAGAGGAGGGGAAGAGAGGAGGAGAAGAGAGGAGGAGAAGAGAGGAGGAGAAGAGAGGAGGGGAAGAGAGGAGGGGAAGAGAGGAGGAGAAGAGAGGAGGAGAAGAGAGGAGGGGAAGAGAGAGGGGAGATGAGGAGAGGAGGGGAAGAGAGGAGGAGAAGAGAGGAGGAAGAGAGGAGGGGAAGAGAGGAGGGGAAGAGAGGAGGGGAAGAGAGGAAGAGAAGAGAGGAGGGGAAGAGAGGAGGGGGAAGAGAGGAGGAGAAGAGAGGAGGAGAAGAGAGGAGGAGAAGAGAGGAGGGGAAGAGAGGAGGGGAAGAGAGGAGGAGAAGAGAGGAGGAGAAGAGAGGAGGAGGAAGAGAGGAGGAGAAGAGAGGAGGGAAGAGAGGAGAAGGAGGGGAAGAGAGGAGGGGAAGAGAGGAGGGGAAGAGAGGAGGGGAAGAGAGGAGGAGAAGAGAGGAGGAGAAGAGAGGAGGAGAAGAGAGGAGGGGAAGAGAGGAGGGGAAGAGAGGAGGAGAAGAGAGGAGGGGAAGAGAGGAGGGGAAGAGAGGAGGAGAAGAGAGGAGGAGAAGAGAGGAGGAGAAGAGAGGAGGGGAAGAGAGGAGGAGAAAGAGGAGGGGAAGAGAGGAGGGAAGAGAGGAGGAGAAAGAGGAGGGGAAGAGAGGAGGGGAAGAGAGGAGGGGAAGAGAGGAGGAGAAGAGAGGAGGGGAAGAGAGGAGGAGAAGAGAGGAGGGGAAGAGAGGATGAGCAAAGAGGAGGGGAAGAGAGGAGGGGAAGAGAGGAGGAGAAGAGAGGAGGAGAAGAGAGGAGGAGAAGAGAGGAGGGGAAGAGAGGAGGAGAAGAGAGGAGGGGAAGAGAGGAGGGGAAGAGAGGAGGAGAAGAGAGGAGGAGAAGAGAGGAGGAGAAGAGAGGAGGAGAAGAGAGGAGGAGAAGAGAGGAGGGGAAGAGAGGTTGACAAAGAGGAGGGAAGAGAGGAGGGAAGAGAGGACAGAAGAGAGGAGGGGAAAGAGAGGGGAAGAGAGGAGGAGAAGAGGAGGAGACAAAGAGGAGGGGAAGAGAGGAGGGGAAGAGAGGAGGGAAGAGAGGAGGAGAAGAGAGGAGGAGAAGAGAGGATCAGACTGTTTCTGGACACAGAAGAGTGAAAGGTGAAAAAGAGGAGGGAAGAGAGGAGGGGAAGAGAGAGGAGAAGAGAGGTTGAATGAGAGGAGGAGATTTACAGATGGAGGATAAGAACAGATGACAAAGAGAGGAGGGGCCTACCAGAGAGGACAGAGAAGAGAGGAGAAGAAAAGACAATTAAATAAACAGAGGACACAGAAGAGAGATCACAGCAAAGAGAGGGAAGACAGGAGGGGAAGAGAGGACACAGACAACACAGCACAGGACACATGACAACACAGCATGGACAAACATGAGACACAGGGGAAGACATTGACATGTTAGCATTGACACACAGACAGCAAACATGACAACACAGCATGGTAAAAAACACATGACAACACAGAGACAGATGACAACACAGCAGGTACAGACTGACAACACAGAAGAGAGGATGACAACACAGCAGGAGCAACACATGACAACACAGCAGGGAGCAACACATGACAAAGCAGGTAGCAACACACACAACACAGATGGTAGTAACACATGACAACACAGCATGGTAGCAACACATGACAACACAGCATGGTAGCAACAGGATGACAACACAGCATGGGAGCAAAACATGACAAACAGCATGGTAGCAACACATGAACAACACACATCATGACAAACAGCATGGAGCAACACATGAACACAGCAGAGGACACATGACAACACAGCATGGTAGCAACACATGACAACACAGCATGGTAGCAACACATGACAACACAGCATGGTAGCAACACATGACAACACAGCATGGTAGCAACACATGACAACACAGCAGGTAGCAACACATGACAACACAGCATGGTAGTAACACATGACAACACAGCATGGTAGCAACACATGACAACACAGCATGGTAGCAACACATGACAACACAGCATGGTACATGAACACATGGACAAACAGACAACACAGCAGGCAACACATGACAACACAGCATGGTAGCAACACATGACAACACAGCATGGTAGTAACACATGACAACACAGCATGGTAGCAACACATGACAACACAGCATGGTAGCAACACATGACAACACAGCATGGTAGCAACACATGACAACACAGCATGGTAGTAACACATGACAACACAGCATGGTAGTAACACATGACAACACAGCATGGTAGCAACACATGACAACACAGCATGGTAGCAACACATGACAACACAGCATGGTAGTAACACATGACAACACAGCATGGTAGTAACACATGACAACACAGCATGGTAGTAACACATGACAACACAGCATGGTAGTAACACATGACAACACAGCATGGTAGTAACACATGACAACACAGCATGGTAGCAACACATGACAACACAGCATGGTAGTAACACATGACAACACAGCATGGTAGCAACACATGACAACACAGCATGGTAGTAACACATGACAACACAGCATGGTAGTAACACATGACAACACAGCATGGTAGTAACACATGACAACACAGCATGGTAGCAACACATGACAACACAGCATGGTAGTAACACATGACAACACAGCATGGTAGTAACACATGACAACACAGCATGGTAGCAACACATGACAACACAGCATGGTAGCAACACATGACAACACAGCAGGTAGTAACACATGACAAGCATGGTAGTAACACATGACAACACAGCATGGTAGTAACACATGACAACACAGCATGGTAGTAACACATGACAACACATGACAACACAGCATGGTAGCAACACATGACAACACAGCATGTTAGCAACACATGACAACACAGCATGGTAGTAACACATGACAACACAGCATGGTAGTAACACATGACAACACAGCATGGTAGCAACACATGACAACACAGCATGGTAGCAACACATGACAACACAGCATGGTAGTAACACATGACAACACAGCATGGTAGTAACACATGACAACACAGCATGGTAGCAACACATGACAACACAGCATGGTAGCAACACATGACAACACAGCATGGTAGCAACACATGACAACACAGCATGGTAGCAACACATGACAACACAGCAGGTAGCAACACATGGACAGACACGGTAGCAACACATGACAACACAGCAGGTAGCAACACATGACAACACAGCATGGCACATGACAACACAGCATGGTAGCAACACATGACAACACAGGCACAGACAACAGACATGACAACACAGCACAGACAGTACAACACATGACAACACAGCATGGACAGCAACACAGACAACACAGCACAGGCAGCAACACATGACAGACACAGGAGCAACACATGACAACACAGCACAGACAAACAGCACAGGAGCACAACAGGCACAGACATGACAACACAGCATGGAGAACAGACAACAGACACAACACACACAGACAACACAGCATGGTAGTAACACAGACAACAGGCACAGACAACAACACAGCATGGTAGCAACACATGACAACACAGCAGGAGTAACACATGACAACACAGCACAGCAACACATGACAACACACAGGCACAGACAACACACAGACAACAGGCACAGACAACAGGAGAACACATGACAACACAGCAGGTACAACACATGACAACACACAGGACAACACAGACACAGACAGCACAGGACACACAGCAAGAAGACATGACAGACACAGATGGTACAGACACAGACAACAGGCACATCCACAACAACAGGACAACACAGCAAGGAGTAACAGACACAGACAACACACAGAGAACAGCACAGACAACAGACACAGACAACACAGCAACAGGACACAGCAACAGACAGGACAGGCACAGACAACAGGGAAGACAGGCACAGGCACCAGACAAAGACAATCAGGCACAGACAACAACAGAAGACAGGACAGAAACAGGCACAGACAACAGGACACAGGAACAGTTGCACAGAGGAGGGCAAGACATTACAGACACAGCAAAGACACAGTAGGCACAAATGAACAGGCACAGACAAGACAATGACGGACAGACAGGACAGGGGACAGACAGAGACACAGGCACAGAGGACAGACAAGACAGATTAGAAACAGACACAAATATAGAACAGAACACACACAGACACAGAGCACGAGTACAAAGAGGACACACAGACACAGACATACAGACACAGACACAAAGAAAGAGTGATCAACAGACTAGTTTCTGGGAAGAGATGACAACACAGCAGGTAGCAACACATGACAACACATTAGGAGTTAATACATTTACAACACAGCATGGTAGCAACACATGACAATGAGCATGGTAGCAACAGGATGACAAGACAGCATGGCCTAGGATTTAAAAAATGTATTAAATAAGAGGATAAATATAGAACAGAACACAGCAGGTAGCAAGAGATGACAACACAACACTATGGTAGCAACCATGACAACACAGCATGGTAGCAACACATGACAACACAGCATGGTAGCAACACATGACAACACAGCACGGTAGCAACACATGACAACACAGCACGGTAGCAACACATGACAACACAGCACGGTAGCAACACATGACAACACAGCATGGTAGCAACACATGACAACACAGCAAAGTAGTAAACAGATGACAACACAGCATGGTAGCAACAGATGACAACACAGCATGGTAGCAACACATGACAACACAGCATGGTAGTAACACATGACAACACAGCATGGTAGCAACACATGACAACACAGCATGGTAGCAACACATGACAACACAGCATGGTAGCAACATGACAACACAGCATGGTAGACATGACAACACAGCATGGTAGCAACACATGACAACACATGGAGCAACACATGACAACAAGGCAACACATGACAACACAGCATGGTAGACAGACAACACAGCAGGAGCAACACATGACAACACAGCATGGTAGTAACACATGACAACACAGCATGGTAGTAACACATGACACACACACATGACAACACAGCAACACATGACACACACAGCAACACATGACAACACAGCACGGTACACATGACAACACACAGACATGACACAGGTAACACAGACAACACAGCACACAGACACAGACAACAGACACAGACAACACACACAGACACACAGACACAGACAACAGACACAACAACACAGACACACAGGCACAGACAACAGGCACAGACAACAGACACAGACAACACAGACAACAGGCACAGACAACAGGCACAGACAACAGACACAGACAACAGACACAGACAACAGGCACAGACAACAGGCACAGACAACAGGCACAGGCAACAGACACAGACAACAGGCACAGACAACAGGCACAGACAACAGGCACAGACAACAGGCACAGACAACAGACACAGACAACAGACACAGACAACAGGCACAAACAACAGACACAGACAACAGACACAGACAACAGGCACAAACAACAGGCACAGACAACAGGCACAGACAACAGACACAGACAACAGACACAAACAACAGGCACAGACACACAGACACAGACACAGACACACACAGACAACAGACACACACAACACACACAGACACAGACATACAGACACAGACAACACCCTCCACCCAGACAAGAGTGCATCAGGTATCCAGACTGTTTCTGTCACAAACAACAGGCACAGACAAAACCAGACAACAGGTCACAGTGATCTGTGTTGACAACAGCCAGAGTCTTGTGTTGTACAGACAACATTACTGTGTTAATACATTTACACAGATGATTATTTGATTACAACAAGTCACATGAACAAAGGCACAGACAATGACAGGCACAGACAAACAGACACAGACAACAGGCACTCACAGCAGACACAGACAACAGGCACAGAAAAATGCAATTACAATAAATACAGACAACAATATAGAACAGACAACACACATCACGACAACAGAGACAACAGACAACACTACGTAACAGAGAGACAGATGACAGACAACAGACAACAGACACAGCAACATGACAGACAACAACACATGACAACACACACACAGACAACACATGGTAGTAGCAACACATGACAACACAACAGTAACACAGACAACACATGACAACACACGGTACAGACACAGCAACACATGACAACACAGCACGGTAGCAACACATGACACACACAGACACAGGTACAGACAAGCGGCACATGACAACACAGCACAGTAGTAACACATGACAACACAGCACAGGCAGCAACACATGACAACACAGCATGGTAGCAACACATGACAACACAGCACAGCAACACATGACAACACAGCATGGCAGCAACACATGACAACACAGCACGGTACAACACATGACAACACAGCATGGCAGCAACACATGACAACACAGCATGGTAGTAACACATGACACACACAGCAGGCACAACAGACACAGACAACAGACACAACACATGACAACACAGCACAGTAACACATGACAACACAGCAGGACACAGCAACACACATGACAACACAGCATGGTAGTAACACATGACAACACAGCACGGTAGCAACACATGACAACACAGCACGGCAGCAACACATGACAACACAGCAACACATGACAACACAGCAAGGCAGTAACACATGACAACAGGCACAGACAACAGGCACAGACAACAGGCACAGACAACAGACACAGACAACAGGCACAGACAACAGGCACAGACAACAGACACAGACAACAGGCACAGACAACAGACACAGACAACAGACACAGACAACAGACAACAGACACAGACAACAGGCACAGACAACAGACACAGACAACAGGCACAGACAACAGGCACAGACAACAGACACAAAGAAGGTAGAGACGACAACACATGGCTGTTCTCTATGTTGTGTTTCTGTCCAGCCAAAGGAACCCGAGGCCCATTGTGTGGCCTGTAAACCATCTCATTTCACCTCAATCATCATCATCAATTTAAATCCACATGGCAGAAAAAAGATGCAACCGTTTTGTTGCGTAGATGATCAATTACACCACAAGGCTTCGTTTATAGGGAATTCTTCCCGTCTGGAAGTAAAACTGGGAAAGAGACATTGAATTTCCTATAAAACAGTAACGACAACTAGATTGGATTGATTATCCAATTCGTTATTTCATTTGAACAAAAAAGTGGGTCATTTCAGAAAGTCTGAGGTAAATCCTTCTAACTGTAGCTAACTGGTGTCAAACCACTCTAAATACCAGCCAGGGATTAGGATCCACTGGCCTTATCAGTCTGCCAGTCAGACTGAGGTCGTTGACTGAAACGCTAAAGAGCTTATAACAAATCAACTTCTCCTTTTTTATGGTTTGATCTGTCAGTACCACTTCTCTGTGCTGGAGTCAATCCATCTGTCTTCGTTTACAATGTCTGTCTCTGTCTCTCTCTCTTCCTCTCTCCCCCTCTGTCCCCCTCTCTCTCTCCCCCTCTCTCTCTCTTCCTCTCTCCCCCTCTGTCCCCCTCTCTCTCTCCCCTCTCTCTCTCTCTCTCCCTCTCTCTCTCTCTTCCTCTCTCCCCTCTGTCCCCCTCTCTCTCTCCCCCTCTCACCCTCTCTCTCTCTTTGTCTCATCTCTCGTCTCTGTCTCTCTGTCTCTTCCTCTCTCCCCTCTGTCTCTCTCTCTCTCTCCCCTCTCTCTCTCTCTTCCTCTCTCCCTCTCCCTCTCTCCCCCCTCTCTCTCTCTCTCTCTCTCTCACACCCTCTCTATCTCCCCCTCTCTCTCTCTCTCTCTCTCTCTCTCTCTTCCTCTCTCCCCCTCTGTCCCCCTCTCTCTCTCCCCCTCTCACCCCTCTCTCTCTTTGTTCTCTCTCTCTCCCCCTCTCTCTCTCTCTCTCTCTCTCTCTCTCACACCCCTCTCTCTCTCCCCCTCTCTCTCTCTCTCCCTCTCTCTCTCTCTTCCTCTCTCCCCCTCTGTCCCCCTCTCTCTCTCCCCCTCTCACCCTCTCTCTCTCTTTGTCTCTCTCTCCCCCCCCTCTCTCTCTCTCTCTCTCTCTCTCTCTCTCTCTCTCTCTCTCTCTCTCTCTCTCTCTCTCTCTCACACCCTCTCTATCTCCCCCCCTCTCTCTCTCTCTCTCTCTCTCTCTCTCTCTCTCTCTCTCTCCCTCTCTATCTCCCCCCTCTCTCTCTCTCTCTCTCTCTCTCTCTCTCTCTCTCTCTCTCTCTCTCTCTCTCTCTCTCTCTCTCTCTCTCTCTCTCTCTGTCCCACAGCACCTCTTCACGATATTAACAACATACATGGTAATTAGGTGGGACTTCATGAAGCAAAAGTCCCGACTTTAAAATCTTCGTCATATTCCTTCTTCTTCTTCTTGTTGTTGTTAATATCCTTCCGCACGCCAATCCTCTTACAACGTTTAAGCTGGAGACGTCATTCAAACGTTAAACTTTGCATCCCGGTCTGAAAATAAAAGATTGTCCTTGAATACAATGTTTTGATACGATATAAACTCTTAAACTTAAACATTTTGTTTTCTCTGTCTTTCTGTCCGTCTTCTTCGTTCTCTTTAACGGGACTCGTTTCCAACATTCTAAAGCTCCCCGTTGTGACATCATCACTTCCTACAACGTAACCGTCTCTGCTAATCATACACTGATACACACACTGAGACACACACTGATACACACACTGATACACACACTGATACACACACTGAGACATACACTGAGACACACACTGATACACTGAGACACACACTGAGACATACACTGAGACATACACTGAGACATACACTGAGACATACACTGAGACACACACTGAGACATACACTGAGACACACACTGAGACACACACTGAGACACACACTGATACACTGAGACACACACTGAGACATACACTGATACACACACTGATACACACACTGATACACACACTGATACACACACTGATACACACACTGATACACACACTGAAACACACACTGATACACACACTGATACATACACACACTGATACACACACTGAGACATACACTGATACACACACTGATACACACACTGATACACACACTGATACACACACTGATACACTGAGACACACACTGATACACACACTGATACACTGATACACTGATACACACACTGATACACACACTGATACACACACTGATACACACACTGATACACACACTGATACACACACTGATACATACACTGATACACTGAGACACTGAGACACTGAGACACTGAGACACTGAGACACTGATACACTGAGACACTGATACACTGAGACACTGAGACACTGATACACTGAGACACTGATACATACACTGATACACTGAGACACTGATACACTGAGACACTGAGACACTGAGACACTGAGACACTGAGACACTGAGACACTGAGACACTGAGACACTGAGACACTGAGACACTGATACACTGAGACACTGATACACTGATACACTGAGACACTGAGACACTGATACACTGAGACACTGAGACACTGAGACACTGATACACTGAGACACTGAGACACTGAGACACTGAGACACTGAGACACTGATACACTGATACACTGAGACACTGATACACTGAGACACTGAGACATGAGACACTGATACACTGAGACACTGAGACACTGAGACACTGAGACACTGAGACACTGATACACTGAGACACTGAGACACTGAGACACTGAGACACTGAGACACTGAGACACTGAGACACTGAGACATACACTGAGACACTGAGACACTGAGACACTGAGACACTGAGACACTGAGACATACACTGAGACATACACTGAGACACTGAGACACTGAGACACTGAGACACTGAGACACTGAGACACTGAGACACTGACACTGAGACACTGAGACACTGAGACACTGAGACACTGAGACACTGAGACACTGAGACACTGAGACACTGAGACACTGAGACACTGAGACACTGAGACACTGAGACATACACTGAGACACTGAGACACTGAGACACTGAGACACTGATACACAATTTGTAAGTCGCTCTGGATAAGAGCGTCTGCTAAATGACTTAAATGTAAATGTAAATGTATACACTGAGACACTGATACACTGGGACACTGATACACTGAGGGTGCAACAACATTTGAGGACACATTCCTAAATGAGTTGACCCAAAAAGCGTTCCACGGAGATTCTGGCCCATGTTGAGTCCAACGCTGCCCACAGTCGTGTCCAGTTGGCTGGATGTC